>NW_027170363.1:42500-75000 GCF_036898095.1 Palaemon carinicauda
GTTGAGGAAAATTAATTTATCTTGTAACGAATCTCTCTCTCTCTCTCTCTCTCTCTCTCTCTCTCTCTCTCTCTCACGAAAGGTCATGATTGTGAGCATCTCTGGTCTTTACTAGAGAAATAGATATCTGTTTGAGGCTCGGGGTGAAGATGACTGGTTCATCCTTGCCAAGATCCTTGGACTTTTTCATCAGAAGAAAGTCTCCTTAATGCTATATAACTTCTATAACATGTTTACTCCTCTGGTTTTAATTGAAAATTCTTTTAATCTTTATTTATAACAAACTATATCGGGCGTCATTGACCTTCGATGTCAGGATGCCAGAGAACTTCAAATCTTCCATTCAGTCATTCATAAATTAACCGCTGTAAACGGTTACTTGGTTCCTACTGCGAATCGCAGATCATGACACGGATCTCACGAACTTGTTCTTTTTTCCTACGGCCATCTCAATCCTCTAATTGGGATGTGTCCATCAGTTCGTGAAGGCGGAGTTTGCACAAGCAGCTGAACTGAATTTCATGTGAACAGATAGATCAGGATTCCAGTAAGTGGTTACGATACTTTCCTTCTCTCTCAAGCAGAGATTGTGATTTGCTTCGATTATCTAACGATCTGAAATTCTCTATGAAGAAGACTCCATTATATTCCAATGTTCATCTTTCGACCTAAGAAGCCAATTATGTATTATGTAGTTAGTGGGTCGTTCTTTTGTGTCTGTACCTTCTTTCATTATTTTGTTTTAATCGATTCTATTGAAAAGCTGATAAATATAAATTTGTACAGCAGTGGGAGGTAAATTCCATAAAGTATTTCAAGAGGTGAACGCCATTATTGGTATAGATAGATCAGAAGAAAAGTAGCAATGGATCACAATGGGGAGAGAAAAACTTTATCAAACTTATTTTCCAATACCAATAAAATATGTTGATATTTTGTATAGAAAATTTATAATAAAAATGTGTATTTTGAGGATTTATAAGTAATTGCTACTTAAGTAAACGCTATCCTGTACTCCATGTTTATATCTTAAGAAACTCAGAGAGAGAGAGAGAGAGAGAGAGAGAGAGAGAGAGAGAGAGAGCTAACTTTGAAAATACTAATTTTATAACCAGCCATAGCGTTGATATCCGACATTTCTTCTAGTTATTGGCAAATCATTTTGATATAAAAAGAAATCTGCCGAAATAGGAAACCATTAAAATGATCTAGAGGATCATATCTGTGACTCAGGTGGGATTAAATAAGAAGAAATAACTGCATTCCATAATACATTATATTCAATATAAGTTCCTGTATGAAACATGTAATATCCTGACTTCCTTTTCAAGAATTTATTGACTTGAAGTTTTTCTTTTGTTGAAAATATTCTTTGAAAATAAAAGAGAAATATAGAAGAAAATGAGCCAAAATATTGCATATACACACACACACACACACACATATATATATATATATATATATATATACACATGTATATATATATGTATATATATATATATATATATATACATATATACCACCCTTCATTTTCTGTGTCACCATGATCAGCGAAGCTTTACTAGTCAAGGCCTCCCATGCTAGTTTGGTTTGCTGTGGAAATTACTTGATAAACCTCAATGCCAGAACGAGCACAGATTCCATCACTTTATCTTTGTATAGGAAAATGGTTACGTTAATAATACTTCATCGGGAGAAAAGGATAATTCATGTTTGAAATTCTCTCTCTCTCTCTCTCTCTCCTCTCTCTCTCTCTCAGGGTTGAAACGAAGCATTAGAAGTAACAGCTTGAGTGGATGATAATGTTGACCCCCGGACGACCCTCAGTTATTACCAAGTGTAGCTCTCAGCAGGAAAGCTTTTGCACATGATGCTGTTATATCTATGATAGTCTTACCAAGGTGAGAAGAGATCATTCTAGGACAAGAATTACTGTATGTGAACGTCCGTAGTCGTTTTAAAATACTTTTATGTGCAATGCAATATTTTGGTCACATGCTATTCACCAATTAATGTAATTTATCAATACAATGCATATATTGGTTATTACCAGCGTCAAATAGAAAAATTCATATAAGATATACTCATTTTTATATTATGAAATCAATATATTTCAAAATATGTCATGAAATAGATATATGGGACTTGAGCAACTGCAAACGAAATGTTTTTATTCAAATCACATAATATATTTTCAGCATCTTAATGAATGAGGTCACAAACCATAAGTAATATTGCTATTTGGTTTCTTAATCTTAGGTATGGCTAGGATGATTATCTATTGAAGCTAGTAATAGTAGAAGGATATTTGGAAACTTGAATGAAAAATCATTCATAAATAATCTGTATCTCAATTAATCAGTAGCTAGACAATAGGAAAAAATCGGAGATATATTTCTGTTGGTTTATGTCTCATATATACTTTGTATCATTTAAGTAATAACAGATTTATTTTTACAGGTGTGCAATTGTCTTTTTCTTCACATCTATCTTTTATTATATTACAAACATTCTTTCTTCCAAACTTTCCAGGAAGGAAAGAGTAAATCTGGAAAGACAAAAAGTGGGAATAAATATCCATTTTATGCCCAAAGATTATCATAAAGGATTCTCCACTTATTCAAGGTCAAAATGCACGAATGAAAACATTATCTATAATTTTCCTTTCTCTCTATATCTAAATTTATGTATGTTTCCCATTTCATTGTGTCCTCTTCACCACTCTTAGAATAATAACGAAGAAATCTAAATAATAATAACATTGATTGCTCAGGATATAAATGTATGTTTTTCCTCTTATTTTTTTTCCGTTGGGGGGATACTTTCTCCTGTTGCTCTCCTCTTCTTTTTCAACTTCCTTTATTCTACCTTCTTCCCTTTCCTCTCTTTTATTATTATTATTATTATTATTATTATTATTATTATTATTATTATTATTATTATTATTATTATTATTACTAGCCTACAACCCTAGTTGGAAAAGCAAGATGCTATAAGCCCAAGGGCTCCAACAGGGAAAAATAGGCCAGTGAGGAAAGAAAATAAGGAAATAATTGCCCAATAATGTGGGCAATTGGCTCCCTGAGGAGAGAAACAGAATGAAGGACCGCATATCTAATGACACAATATTTCATCGGGGGAGGAGAGAGAGAGAGAGAGAGAGAGAGAGAGTAATGGCATTCTCCTCCGGCGTTGACGGAACGAGGTACCCGTAAAAAGATGATTAATACAAACTGGAATTATGATCCCTCAGCAATGGGGTTTCTTCTTCTTCTGATGTTTATTTGATGGTATTAAACAACATGAAGCCTCATAAAAGGACATTATTTTAGGAGGTCAAAATGTTTACAGTTGTAAATAGATTTATATATTGTATGTGAGTCTTTGTTTAATTTACTTTGGATATATATAATGTTCTAACTATGATGAGAGAATAGATCTTTGAGAGAGAGAGAGAGAGAGAGAGAGAGACAGAGAGAGAGAGAGAGAGAGAGAGAGAGAGAGAGCAAGGAGTATACGAGGCAGTAGACAAAAAGGACTATTTTGGAGGAAATGGTAACAACGTATCGATTAAATGTTATTGACTTCAAAGGGAAAATGCAGATGTGAAATGACAATTGGATCTTCATCATATTTCAAAAGATTTCTAAGAGGGAATGATTGGGGATATGAGTTTCTAAGATTTAATCCTTAAATGGCCTGCGTGACTTAATTCAATCGTAAGTCGATTAGATAAGTTCAGAGAATTGAAATCAATGGAAGCTTCAAACGATTAAACATAACTTTTCCATCTTTAACGAGATGACAATAAATGTGATCCAATTACAATTACAATTACATTTATTCCTGAATGTAATCACATCAGATTCCAAAATCTGAAGATAACTAATTATTTCGAAAATCATTATTTGCAACATACCGTTAATCGGGAATCTGCGGAAGTTGTCCAGCCACCCCCGCCCCCCGCCCCCTCTTCACCAAAATTCCATTAGGGGAAAAAAGAGGGAGATTTTTGTGTTCGAAAAATATGGTTTTGACAAGAATTTGATAAGATGGTAAAATCTCCTCCAGTTAAGATGAGAAGAGGAGAAAAAGTAGAAGAGGAGGAGAGGGAGGAAGAGGAGTAGGATAGGGAAAGCATTCGGTGAAGAAGTAGGGAAGGAGAGAAAGAGGAAGGAAGACAAGAATAAAATCTAACTTCGTCGTGAAATTTACCAAGTGGAATTTACTGGTCACCAATAATTTCTCGATATACTGTGTGGCATCATGAGTGAGTGCAATGTGAGGTGACCGACATAGAATAGGCAATGGTTGTGGCACATAAAACAACAAGAATAACAACAACAAAAACAACAACAATAAACAACAGCAAATGCAACAGTATCTAGTCCAAAGGGCTCAGACATGTCCTTAGCCGTGTCTGGGGTTTGGCCATTTTCCTCACCACGCTGGCCATTGCAGATCGGTGATGATTGAAGACTTTAGTCTGATCTCTCACAATAAACCAACCTAGTATGGGTGCTATGACTAGTACAGCTTTGCTGATCATGGCGATACACAAACCCTTTCACCGCGTTAAGGTATCTAAACTACGATCAATCATGGAGAAAGGTTTGTGCTAATTACCGATACGGGAAGATGATATCTTAATAACATTTAAGCAAATGTAATTGAACACACAAATGACAGAAATGATTTGCAGGAATAAAGTCTTTTACTCCTAGAAAGAACACCATCGCGGATAATGTCACATCTGCAAACCTTTGCAATGGACTGCCAATGTCTTAAAGTCAACTGTAAAAGGAAGTAAGAGGGTCACAAGGAAGTCATTTTCTCGGTCTTGCCACTGCATTATGCATTAGGAGTTCGCCGCGATGAGAGAGAGAGAGAGAGAGAGAGAGAGAGAGAGAGAGATTTAGTTCTGATGCGATGTTCCATTAGGAAATGAAGGTGCATATTTCAAGTATCCTGGTGTTAATGTGATTTCATGTAATTTATGAATGTATTCCCATCAGTGTGTGTGTCATATTTCCAATTACTCATTAATGAAATCAAATGAGAATTGTGATGAACACGACATTTGAGGGAATATAAAAGAACGACAATGTTGAGGGATCGTCAATCTGGTGAATAGGGTTTATAGGGAGGGATAAAAGGATTGATATGAGTCACGTGACAGTATCAATGGAATTGTAATTTTCATAGAAATGATGACATGGTGAATTTGACAACAAAATCAAAGTCAGATCCCTTATAGATGGAGTTATCCATTCCCAGATACCATTTAGTAAAGATTTGGAAATAACAATTCTATGTTAATGAGATTACTTTGGAATGAAAAATGTTCCTGCAGTTTGGTTTCTAATTGGAATGTCATTACCAATGAAGCAGGATCAGTGATTGCATAATTAATGAATACTAGAGTCGATATAATCAGTTTTATTGGAGAGACTTTAATAATAATTGTCTCTGTGAACGTGGAGTTTTCTTCAGTTCGCTTTCTTTCTTTTTTCATTTTATCAATCTTAAAGATACTGCTCGAGTTGATCTGCTAAGAAACTGATTCACGATATAATTACTTTAATCAACTAGTTATTCGGGCTAATGCCCTTAGAAATTAGAGTGAAATTTTGATTATTTCAAGACATTAAAAGAACACGAAAATCCAATGAAGATTATTCACTTAAATTTGCCTTCTTCACAGGTTGACTAGTTTGATATAGACCACAAATGGGTGGATCTTGTGTGTAACTTTTCTTCATTCTCTCTCTCTCTCTCTCTCTCCTCTCTCTCTCTCTCTCTCTCTCTCTTTCTCTCTCTCTCTCTCTCTCTGCCCCGACTTTTCCTTTCAGTAAGAAGAGAGGAAAGATTTCTTCAGCGATGATAAATTCACAACTTGGACAATTTGATAAAGATCACATGATCAGAAGATAAACTTCAACATCATTTGAAAACTTTACCTTGGGATCACCTTTTCAAAGTATAGTTTTTGGTGAAGTTTAAATCTTAGAGATGCATAGTGATTTCATATTGATAAAGACCATGTCGATATCTGAAGACTTTCTAAACTAATTCGCTTAAGGAAATTTAAGAACAAAGCGATACTTTTTCAATCGAAAATAGTTTTTTTTTTCATGAATAAGAAAAAATTATAATTAGCTTTCATTAAGACAAGGATTCCAACTGGATTTAACTTTCTATTCTTATTGGTTTGTCTTAATTAGGGGAAATTCTCGAGGAAACAATGAGTGTAAAGATTTTTAATTTTTCTTCGACTTTTTTCATTCTTTCAACCAAAAACTTTTGAGAGTTTTTCTTTCAGACAACTCTAAAACATCACTCTATGAGGCATTTGTGTATTAGTTAAACGTAGGATAATTTTACTAAAACATTTACATGATAGAATAACTGAATATGAATTAATCTCAGAATGCCTACAGCTCCTTAGAATGAGAAAAATATTTTCCTTTCTATAAATATTATGTAAATTGGAAAATGCAAATATGTTAAAATTGTAAAATAGAGAAACTGTCACCATCTACCAACGGATAGATAAAATGTATTTCAAAACATCAATGGTTTTTTTTTTTAAGTCTATTCTTCAATGAATGAATGAATTGCAATGAATGTCACCCACTATGACAATACTGCCAACCTACAAATGTTCTCCATTTGCTTCATTTGAAAAGCAGTAACCTAATGACAACATCAGTTGGGAACTTTCGCTTCATTTGCTGAATACAGAACAATTATAAACATTCAAAGGACAGAAAGCGAAATGGGCTAATGCAGATCAAAGATGAATGTAGAAGTGTCTGTTTTTTCCTCCTGAATTCTTATATGGATTGATATATCGTTTTAGAGTTCATGCCTATTTGCAGTAACTTCGTTTGATTTTTTTTCTCTAAAATTTTGATCTCTCTCTCTCTCTCTCTCTCTCTCTCTCTCTCTCTCTCTCTACCCACCTACTCGGCTCAAAATCTGCTTCGGATATCAATTATATGCAAGGCCTATAAAAGTATAGAATGACATTGCTTTAAGTGGTATTTGAATGCAAAACACACACACACGCACACCCACACACACACATATACATATATACATATACATATATATATATATATATATATATATATACTGTATATATATATACGTATGTATGTACTTATATATACATATACAGTGATGCCTCAGGATACGAAAGTGATCCGTTTAGGATACGGTTTCGTATCCTGATTTTTTCGTATCCTGAGTCGCGTTTTACATATAAATAGCCTAATCCGTTCCAAGCCTTACAAAAAGTCACCTTTTTCTTTCATAAACACGCTAAACTGTAGTAATAAACATGCAATACAGCCATTTCTATCATTCAATAATTAACACAACCGTTAAAAACAGCCTAATCCATTCCAGAAACCACCATGAGATTATTCAATAATGTAGTTATAGCCTAGTTATCCCCTCCAAGCCCTAAAAAAACGGTCCATTTTCTTTACTACTGTATAAAAGTTATGGTACTGTATGTAAAGCATTTGGATCAGTGAAGGTGTATTGTTACCTGTACACCTAAATTAAGGGTTGATACCCTGAAAAAAAGGTACTGTACTCTCGGCGACGAGTTGGGATCTCGTAAGCTTTTCGTATCCTGAAATTTTTTTAGTATACTGGGGCATAAAAATCTTTGTATCGCTTTCCGTATCCTGAATTTTTCGTAAGCAGAAACTTTCGTATCCAGAGGTAACACTGTATATATATATATATATATATATTATATATATATATATATATATATACATATATATATATATATATATACATATATATATGTATATATATACATATGTATATATATATATATATATATATGTATGTATATATACATATATATATGTATATATATATATATATATACATATGTATATATATATATATATATATATACATATATATATATGTATATATATATATATATATATATGTATATATATATATATATATATACATATATATATATATATATATGTATGTACGTATATAAATATATATCTATTTTTATATATATATACTGTATGTATATGTATATATATATATATATATACATATATATATATATATATATATATGAATATATGTATATATATGCATATACTGTATATACATATGTATATATAATACATGGGTATGCATAATTACACATACAAAACTTACACACACGCACATATCTGTGTGGAACTATAATATATATATATATATATATATATATGATATTAAATTGTGCACATTTAGACGTGTTTTTTCATATTCAAATAAGCCATATGTTATACTCCTTTTAATATTTGGATTCTCTCTATACCTCGGGATCAGAGACCGAAGGGGAAATTAACTCAAAGATAATAGCTTCTGGTCGACCCAAGAATCGAACCCGGGTCTGAAAAACTGAGACGACTTTTGAGTTTGCTGATTCCATTACTTATTTGGTTATTCAGAAATGTTATTTCAATCATTGATGCTCTTTCATTGATTCTAATAACAAACTGACAAAAAGTTTTGTTCCATCTACCTTCAGTAGCTGTAAAAGATGATGTCCACTCATTCACAGAAAATCATCCTTTTCTCACTCTTACTCTCTGTCTGTCTATCTTCGTCCCTTCCTCTCTCATTACTTCCACTAAATCCAGTACTTCAAAAAGGGTCCATCTTCCCACAGGATAATATGTCTCGAAATCACAATTTTCTTCTAATTCTAATCTATTCAAATGTGTTTCTGTTCACTAGAATATCTGAATTTCTTAGGAGGGGTTGTCTTTCCAAAAGACTCCTCCTCCTTCTAAAAAATCATGTTTTAAAAGCAACATATTGTTACTCATATTCCTTCGAACTTCCTTAAGTGTCCTTTTTGCTGCATAGGATGCTCTATTCTGACTCGCTCTCTCTGAGTCCTTTGGGTCCAATGTTTTATTGGCGTAGTTCTACAGAAAGTTTCATCGTTGTTAGCGAAGTCTTCTTCAACATTTCTCTTTTGCGTTGTGAGAATACGGGCTTTCAAGGAAACACGGAAGTAGTCTTGTAACTTATCCCATAACCAATGGCCCTCTCTCTCTCTCTCTCTCTCTCTCTCTCTCTCTCTCTCTCATATGGTAAAGTAGGGTTACTGATATCTTTTTATTCTTCTTTGTTTAATTGATTTCAGGATTCAATTCAAATACAGCGTCTTTGATGAAGCCTCTTCAGAAGTAAAGTCCTTACAAACTCTCCAGCGCTTGTCATGATTATTGTTACAGATTTTTTTTTTTTTTTTTTTTTTAGCCATTACTTATACTGTTTTTTTTAATCTACCAACGGTCTTCATTTCTTGACTCCATCTGTTAATGAACTGCGATCTACAAAATACCTTAAAAATGTTTTTTATTTCATGATAACAATTTGTACGAATTTCTCACCGCTATTTTGTAAGGGTAGATGAGATTATGATGAGGGATAGATGGAGATGGTTTGGGCATGCTCTTCGCACTCCCCAGGAGAGATTAGATCACCAAACGTTTAACTGGGCTCCACAAGGCACTAGAAGAATTAGAAGAGACAGGCCTACATGGCTTAGGACTATAAAGCGTGAAGTAGGAGATGAGGAATGGAGAAGTATTGAATTAAAAACTCAAGACAGAGACTGAGGCCCTTTGCATCAATAGGCGTAGGAGGAGATGATGATGATTTTGTAAGGAGAAACCTTTACTCTTTTGTATTATCAAGTTCAATAAAGATACTTCTCAGAGTAAGATTGAGACAGAGGAGATGTACAATGTATTCTATAGACAGCAAAGTCAGGAGTTTGTGTAAATATCAATATTACCATTATTACGAAATCAATTTCTTCGTTATAAAGAAAACAGGCAAAGGAAACTAAACAAGATAATATTTTGGTTTCTGTAACTTTTCATGTATGTTTCTTTAATCTTTTTAAGATGTCTCATAGCCATCCCACTTCTTAAGTAACAAGTAAAACATCTTTCCCTTAATATTATTTCCAAAGGGAGAAAGGAATCAATGATCCAGTGCAACTTCAACTGGGTCTGGAAGCTTCTCCTTCTGTGCCCCGGATGTCACACCAAGTTATTGTGAAGGAACTTTTCACAATATATCCACATACATAAAAAATTACTTCTAGTTCACATTTGTTTGATTCATCTATCATTGGGGATTCCTTCCTCTGCTCTAATCCAAGAGACCTTTGAAGACTGCATAGTATGTTTAATGTCACATGAATTTCATAATGTTTGTAATCGCCATCTTTTTCTCTAAACAAATATCTTTCATTAATTTTCATTTAGGTCGTTCTTCCAAACTCTCTTCATGGAAGAATAACTTTCCTTTTTCCGTATTATCCTTAACCGAGAAACGAGGATAGAGAGAAGCACTGCATGTGTCCTTAGAAAACCTGTGTGAATATCAAGCCAAGTCTCTTTTTCTTCTTTTTTTTTTTTTTTTTTGTTTGCATCGTGGGGAGACTGACACAACACAATTCAAGGCCACTGTATTATATATATAAAGTAATAGGCTTTTCAAAGCCTATATTAAACCAAACGACATACTTATCAGCGATATGCTGTGCATGCAAAACTCATTTACCATTTGCCATGTATATAAAACAAGTATAACTTATCTGCTCTAAATTGACTTGAGTTAAGATATGTTTTTCTTTTCATTGTGGATTCATTGTTGCTTTTTTTTTCAAATCTTATCCTGGAGATGAACTTACTCTGAAATGTATTGGATTCAATTTAAACGAGTTAATAGACTTTTAATAGGGATAATTCTTCTATTAGACCCTCTATACGTTGGCTACTTTTAAACAATGGTTCTTCAAATTTATTATAAATGTGCATGTCATTAAGGTTCAAACCTTCCGGCAAAGCCAACATCATAATATGTGCCAGTGAATATGTTTGTGAACGAGCACTCGTCACTTTAATTGTTTTATGCATCAGTAGGCTATTCCCACTAAAGGGTGTCCTACCGCGAAGGATTTTTGTCAGAGGACACTCATGCAATATTCCTTACTTCCCCACTAAGTTCTTCCAATCCTCTCCTGCGGCATCGTTATTACACACACTCTCTCTCTCTCTCTCTCTCTCTCTCTCTCTCTCTCTCTCTCTCTCTCTACATTTGTTTAGGTATTTATTAATATGAAATGCTGCAAGGTGGAGACGAACAGGACATGACAGAAATGTCTACCCAATACAACATTTTGATCCAAGTTTTGTTTTTGAATTGAAATGGTTCAAACATGGATGATTTTTTTTTTCTCGTTACTATTGAAATTTACATCCCATACATTAACACCTCTTTAAAGTTAAATCCAAGGATATTTATTATTCCTATATTTCCCGAAGGATAAGATCAAAAGGAGTTTAAAATGGAATTGAATCCTTTTAAATCGTAAATCAAAAGAAATAAAAAAAAGAGCAATGATAATTTTGGTAGAAATTGAAATAATAATCTCAAAGGGAGCAGCTGTCAGGAACAAATAAAAAAAATATACAGAATCGCCGATTTATGTCAACTCAAAATTAACCAATTCTGTTTTTTTTTATTTTCGAATGTAAATAAATCCTAAGTGAGAAGCGTTGTTGATATCTGCATGCATCAACGACAACAAACAACAACAACAACAACATATATAAGTATATACAAAGGGATTGTATTAATAATACAGGGGACTCTTAAGCAACAGACAAGACTATCTGTTTTGATAAAAGACTGTGATAGTTTGTCCTTATTATGAATTAGTCATTATCAATCAGCTTATAGAAAATCCCTGTCTGATTTCGATTGTCTTTTTTTTTCCTCAAAGCGAATTATGTCAAACGCAACAGTTTCTATGGAGATAGACGGAAGCTTCGTTTGATTTCTTGAAACGTTTTTTTTTTCTTATTAAATATTGTATAATGTATAACATTTGCTGACAGAGGAACTCTTTTGTCCAATTCCCAAACAAGGGATTTAATCAGAGGAAAAATTATCTTTTTCGTAAATTTGTTTTGATAATAATTGGTCAATTATGATTCGCCTCTAAGCGATTGTGTGTATTTCTTCTTCATCTCTTATTTACTATGTCAAAAGGTCATTTGGCCTTCTCCATAAAACTTATCTGCTGAATTTATATTTGTTTCAGTGTCACGGATTAAAACAATCGTTGAGATTTCATCAACAAATCTAGATGAGTTTCGTGTATCTGGAAAGGGATAATCTCATTAGCGAGTTTCTTAAAATAACGTGAGCTAAAATTATATTTCAAACATTCTATGTCTACTTTTTTATTAACAGAAATGTGTGGCAGGTATAAATTATTCGCAATTAAGTAGGCTACTTTGGTTACTGTATTTTTAAACCAAAATGACGTCATGGAAGGTTCCAGAACGCAAGGATTCAAGAGCTTTATATATATTGTTTATTTCAATGGCCAATAGATGGCCTTAGTACCAAAATGCTAATTAGCCCCATCATCACCTCATTATAATTTTCATTACTTTATTTCCGGTGCTATTTTGGGCAGAGAAATTTCTATCAAACAGACGGCTTTCAACTTGTGCTTCCTTGCCTCTACCTTCCTACCATTTTTTTTTTTTTTTTTTTTTTTTTTTTTTGGACACGTGGTCTTCTAAGCATTCACTATATTTAGGTGTGATAAGGTGCCTCTGACGCCATCTATTTGCTGTAACATGAAACTCGTTACGCTATACGGGAGGCGGCAGGGTTTACATAATGCCTTTTGTAATATACAGCTCTTGTTTTTCTACGTAGTTCTTACTAAGAACGCATTTTATACAATGAACAATATCAATTATATTATATTTCCATAAAAAAAAAATAATTGAAAAGTAAAACAAATAACTGTTTAATCACCTAATTTTCTCACCGATGTGGGTACATGTGGTGTCACTGTCTGGTAAACCCCCCCCCCCCCACCCCCCTCCCGACCCCCAAATGTAATTGAGGAAATGTGTCTGATATTTATTGAGAACTTTGCAATTTCTGGAGGAGAATTTGGTTACGCCCAGATAACAAGAGAATTGGTCATTCGAAAACTGTTCAATTATCGTTTCCTTATTATACCTAGATATTTTTATCAGAAAATTGATGGAATTTTAAATATATTATCAGAAGCAACCTGGGGTTACTTATAAAAGTGGTTAACATTTCCTTTCTTGATTAAAACACATAGATAATAAGGTATAACTCAGTACAAGTGACCCAGGTAACAATCATCAGCATAGTTAAGATTGGTGGGGCGAGCTTGGGACAGCACTGCCAAATTCGCTTTCCTTGGGTGGAGAACAGCATTATTCATTACAGATTTAAGCCATTTAATGAGTACTAGTAATATACCAAAAGATGTTTGGCTGTAATGTCATTTGATGATCTTATCATCAGTGTAATCAACAGAGACAATTTGAATTACGTAAAAGAAAATTGTCATTCTTCTTCTGAGTCTTCTTCGCCAACGTCTGACTTTGTTATGTCATCTACCTTGTTGCGAATTTGTGTTTGTTGATAAGGACGTTCCAGAGAAGAATTTTTACAGGAAATGAACATCATCTTATTCATTTCTTTGTAAATATATGCTTGATAGTAAGGCTGTTCCTTGGTTCAATACAGGTTAAATGAAACTCTTACGGAAATTTCACAAGCAGAATTGTATGTTTTTTTTTATTCTAGTAGCACCATGTATCTCTCTCTCTCTCTCTCTCTCTCTCTCTCTCTCTCTCTCTCTCTCTCTCTGAAATCACTCCAAAGGAAAGGACAGATCAGTCGAAAAATGTTCCACATCACTCACATAGGAGGGATTTTATTAATCTCTGGCAATGGAGTCACATAAGAATTTCTTTGTAACGGAATAGGGAGAAAGTGAAGGTCAAATGTAGAGGAAATGGGAGAATAGTTTATTAAAGACAGACAGACAGACACTGCGGGACAAAGGAACAGACAGCCAGATAGCAGACAGACAGACAAACACTGGGGACAAAGGATCAGACAGACAGACCGTGGGGGAAAAAGGAAACCGTCCTAATTCGTGGTTCCACAAAGTCCCTCTGTCCTTATCAGCGACACATCTAACCTCACCTTATTACATCACACAATTCGAATCATGTGATTCACTTCAGCCTATTTGCAAACTGCAATGAATCTGATTAAGAAATGTGGTTAACATCAATTGTATCTAGAAGTTAAAACGGCAGCTAGTACGTTTTAAGTAATTGAATTAATTAAAGGAAAAGATGACCTAATTTCGAGAGATGCTGTAATCAATTTTCTTATTCCTAGAGACTTTTTATTACACAGAAGAATGTTTGGCCAAATGGATCGAATTTTGGTCCAATCGGAGCTTCAGTACGGAAGTACAGATGAAGTATATGAGCATTAGGTAATATTAACCTGATAAACAATAGGTTGCAAATAATGTTTCTTTCAATGATAAATAATCTCAAGATTTTGGAATCCGGTGCAATTTCCCCAAGGAATAACTATGATACAAAGATCTCAATTATTTTCTCATTAAAAAGTGAACTTATGATTGTTTGCTTTAAACTTCCATTGATTTGAATTCTTTAAACTTTTCTAATCGTATTGTCCGATTTCCTATACATCCATTGAACATACAAACACAATAAATATGGGCAAAACAAAGAGTGCTCATACAACAACAACAACAACAACAACAACAGCCACTTTCACTCCCAGGCTGGCTACAAATCTTCTTCTGGAGTCATATTATTTCAAATCTTTCTTTACACTTTCATAACCTTTTGAAATAAGGTGCAAATCCAATTGTCATTTCACATCTGCCTTTTCCCTTTGAAGCCAATAACTTTCAATCTATACGTTGTTACCCTTTCCTCAATTTATCCATTACACCTATTACTCTCCTCTCTCTCTCTCTCTCTCTCTCTCTCTCTCTCTCTCTCTCTCTCTTTCAGAATTCTCAAAACAGTGCTTATTCTACCTCTAATAGATTTATTTTTCTCATTATGGATCTCCAACCTACTGAATATATCATGAAGTAAATTGAACGAAGCCCCACAAATAACAGATGAACCAAATTACATCTTGAAACAACAAATACTACAAAAACATTATCCGGTTATGAGACATCATGCTGTTTAACATCATCAGATAAACACCGGAAGAAGAATAAACCTCATTTCTGAGGGTACACAAATCCCCCTTGTGTCTTATATTCCCCCCCCCCCCCCCACACACACACACACCAAGGTCCTACCTTCAACGCCGGAAGAGAATGCGATTACTCTCTCTCTCTCTCTCTCTCTCTCTCTCTCTCTCTCTCTCTCGTATATAACAGGTCTATCATATTGTCAACTCATGCCATAAATGCAGTCCAAATTTGGAAACAAACAATTTGAAATTACAATTTCCTAAATCATCAGCAGCGTTCTTCTTTCAAATCTGGTTCCAGATTCATTCAATCAATAAGACATCTTTGTTTATTACCTTAAAGTAACTACGATACATAAGGAATTATGTCTTCTATGGAAATCATGAAAACTAAACAACTTAAGTATATGTTATAATTACCAATACTTTGAAGGTAAAGAGGGAAATTCGACAGACTCTTCTGAGTCTTTGTTGACAAACAAGAGTTACATAAGACGACCAACGAAAGGAAAGAGACAAAGTAAATTCAAAATATCACCCAAACGAGAATGTATTTATAGATGTGGTCACTTATACATAAGGAGGGTTTGTATCGAATAACACACAAACAAGAATATTGGATAAAAGTAAGAAACATTGCGTATATAAATGAAAGTATAAATGGAAATCCTAAATAAAAAAAAAAAAACATGTCATAGTAAATTATTCAAAAGAATCCAAAAATGCAACAATACGCCTTCCATGTGAGACCTGAATAGATAATAACGAGCTTAAAGATAGGTTTGGAAAAAGACTTTCCGCCTGAGCGATAATTTAAGGACAGTCATTTGGTTTCCAGGTTTGTATTCAGTCATGAAATATTTGTATCATTTATATATATATATATATATATATATATATATATATATAATTGGTTATGGCTTTATCTTTTGGGTAATCTGACTTCGAATTTGGTGAAAAATATTTCATGATAATTCTAAGCAGAAATTGAATAATGGTGCACACTATTTAACTTCTCAAATTTGCTCTTCCCTTCCTGTAAAGTTGGAAGAAAGAGTCGTCGGTACAGAATAGAAAAATACAATTGCACCAGTAAAGAGAAACTGGTTAGTGCTTAAATAAAATAAAAAGAAATATAATATATATATTTCCCGATACTCCTGATTGTCTATCTGCTGATTAATTGATATGAGAATATTGATGATTGCATCTTTCATTCAAGATTTGCATTGATATTCTATACTGTCATTAGCATACAAAATAATTGTCTCAGCCAAACTGAGAATTAGGAAAACAAATAACAATATTACCTCTGCGACTGATGGGAAAACTAATGAATAAAGAGGTTGAAAAAAATAACTTATTTGCTTGAATTTAACGTGAGCATGTTGAGGTTAAATCAATCTAGTATAGAAAATAATTTAAGAAGATATTAATAATTATTACTTTCTTTGTATTAACGAAAAATTTTAAACAAATTTCTATTTGTTATTAGTTTTATCAATGGCATTGATCTATATCGCTATTCCAATCCCAATATCTTAGATAATCGCATTAGATCTGGTGATTGGAGTCTTTTCCGTCGTCAATCATAATAGCCCAAGTAATGGATGGTCATTCTGACATGATCTCACCATCTAAGGAGATTACATCTAATTGGCTTTTAGAAATGAGGATGATACATATACCCTCGTGATACAATATACGTGTTTCAAGTATCTCTCTCTCTCTCTCTCTCTCTCTCTCTCTCTCTCTCTCTCTCTCTCTCTCTCATTTGCTGCTCTGAAGCGTTTCTCAGTATTCAGTAGGAAATTTCTGGATACACTTATAGTTGATGTTTTCGATAACTACCAGCCTCTTTATGTAACACCAAGTCTCTTCCAAAAACTTTCTCTTCAAATCTATTTTTAGTCATCATTTATAAGCATTTTATTTCATAAATGAAAAGTTGCATTTAAAGTCAAAATACGGTAATGGTTTTCCATATCGATTCACTACACATAAAAAGTGAGTTTTTTCTCTTCTATTTGAGCATCAGAAGATCATTTGAAAATCTCTCGCAACAAAAACCATTTATTTTGTGTGTTGTATTTGAAAACCCGGATGGGAGAACTTACCATTTTGGGAAGACGTGGCATCGCCATGCAGCTCAACTTATCAATCTATCTGGGAGAAAACTGTGATGAAATTCTGATAGTTGAGAGACTATTTAATGAAGGGATTCACAGCTTCCTTTTCTAATGTTGATGATTCTTTACTTGTTTTATTGTGTTTCTTCGTATTTCGCTTGTTTCTTTTATTTTACAATTTTCTACATAAATATATGTACGCTTTGAAGAATGAAAATAACAATAATGACGGAAATAAAAAAAAAGAAAAAAGATAGATGAAAATTCATCAGGATTTTGAGTGGGTGGCCGTGAACTCTCCATCCCTCGAACTGCTGGTACTCCACTCGTATTGTCTTCGGCTGCGTTTGTGATAAACTAAAACAATATCTGTTGGACGAGTAAAGCGAAGCAGAGAATCTAGTCAGGACGCCTTAGAGCTTCCTTTATTTAGAAAACGTGCTGCCATTGTTGGAGGGGGACCAAATAGAAACTTGGTTTTAATGACGCAAAAAAACTCTAACTTGAGGTGCAAAAGAAATGAATCCTAAGGTGTCATTTATTAATGTATGATATTGTAATATGCTGACTCTCTCTCTCTCTCTCTCTCTCTCTCTCTCCTGTCGGAAAATATATTTCCTTGTGAATATATTGATCTCTCCTTATTTCATTGGCGATTTTCTTATTGAATATGACGTTCTAGCAAACTAAATCTCTTTTCTCCTCTCACTCCTGTAAAAAAGTTGTAGGTGTTGAAAAATAATTTCTTACGGAAAACCGATATATATATATATATATATATATATATTTGTATATATATATATATGTATATGAATATATATATATATATATATATAAATACACACACACACATATATATATATATATATATATATGTATATATATATATATATATATCGTTTTTCCTGTCACACCCCAATATTTTTTCGTCATGTTAATAAATTTTGATAAAAGTAAGTGAATGAAGGTTTGTCAGGTTAGATACAAAATAAAGATATGAATGAGAATAAAAAAGGAACACAGAGATGGAAAAAATTAGAGAAGGTAGAATAAATGAAGTCTCAAAGATTTTCCTTGCATGAAGAAAGGGAATATTGGACGCAATGGATAGAACGTAGGTTAGGAATAGACTTTGTATCATGGGCTGAGAGAGAGAGAGAGAGAGAGAGAGAGAGAGAGAGAGAGAGAGAGACTGTCTTTGGATGCATAAACAAAGATGCAAATTCATGGTTCGTAAGTGAGGAAATTTTTTGCTCTCTCTTCTTTTCCTGAAATGTCTCACTTTGTTCTTTTCCCTCTTGCTTCCCTCAATGGATATTTCGTCTCCCAGATGTCTTATCAGTTCTTGTGTGAGTGCAAACGCAGAATTAATTGATTTACTGCTAAGCAGGTAAAGGTTAATCGTTCACATCACATACACCGCCTATCTGAGCCTTTGACAAATATATATATATATATATATATATGTGTGTGTGTGTGTGTATATATATAAATATATATATATATATATATATATATGTATGTATATATATATATATATATACATATATATATATATATATATATATGTATGTATATATATGTGTGTGTATGTGTACGTGTGTGTGTGTATGAGTGTGATCTATATATGTCATCATCACATGAACCGGGAATCTTGTACAGAATTTACCTACGTTATGATATGAAATAGTTTTCATAATATGAAGTGAAAAAAAAATATTTCAAAATCTTTATTTTTATCTTTTGTTACAAATATGTTTAGAACCATTTCTTTCCTATAATATACCATCAAGCAATATATCTTTTCCTCCAAAATTGAAAATCTGTTCACCAACCATTAGTGCAATATCAGATAAAACGGTTTGGCGTTTCATCAATCAACCGAAGGAACGAAGAGAATCTGAAAACTGACAGGGAAGTCTTGCTTAATCGATAAATGAATCATGTTGTGTGAGAAGGATTACATGAATCAACAAAATGACTTTTAAGAGAGAGAGAGAGAGAGAGAGAGAGAGAGAGAGAGAGAGAGAGAGAGAGAGAGAGAAAGGGATATTATCTTGGAAATTATTGCGTTAAGAAATAATTCCTCTCTTGTTCTTCCATTTTCCTTCTTCATAACCTTTCCTCATTATTTCTTACATAAACTTTTCTTCTTGGTTTTTCCTCTGACTGTTTCTTTGTTTAAACCTTATTTTCTGAAACGTCATCAACTGATACTTAAATTATGATTCTTCCATATGTAAAACGAATCTCGAGAATAAACATATTCTTATTTTGCACAAAAGGAAAAAGTGAATCATTAAAGAATATATATTTCCATATCGTTTTACTTAAAAATCAGTATAAGGAGGACGATCTCTTATTCAAACCTGACTCTGTTTCTCTCGACAGCTGAAATTCGGAAATTTGTTCTCACTTTCGTAATCCCTAATGCGCCTCATTCTCTCACTTCCTCATCTTCCAAACGTTTTCATTACTTTGTATTGTATAATAAATGTCAAAACCAACCGTCTATTCATGGAAGCGGTAATGTACCACAAAAGCTTCCTTAATAATAATAATAATAATAATAATAATAATAATAATAATAATAATTATCATTATTATTGCTATTGTTATTGTTATTAATATCATAATTATAATTATGATTATAATAACAATAACAATAGCAATAATAATAATAATAATAATAATAATAATAATAATACTAATGAAAATAGCAATAATGATAATGAAATAACAATAATAATAATAATAAAGAATAATAATAATAATAATAATAATAATAATAATAATAATGATAATAATAATAATAATAATAATAATAATAATAATAATAATAATAATAATAATAATAATAATAATAAAAGTTATCCTTGAATAGTGTTTTGTCACTACTAAATGTCTACAATGGTTCATTTCAACTAGCAGATCATCACAGATAGATGATTAAGTTATCGTCAACTATTTTTTCTTACTTTTTCACCGGTTTAATTAACTTCTTCCCATTTGCAGATCTCCTCTTTCTATATTTTAGTGTTTCCTTTTTAATCTTGACATTGTAAACTGGTCAAGAGTCAGGTGAGACATCTATGAACTTCTTTCCTTTAGCAGATATTCTCTCTCTCTCTCTCTCTCTCTCTCTCTCTCTCTCTCTCTCTCTCTCTCTCGTGTCCGTCTTTCTCTTTTGTCATTGAATTGTTCTACTTGACATGACCTGACCTCGTCAAGTAGTATCAGTGCCAGGTCTGTTCAATGTTCTCTAGGTTGCACGGGAAACCTCATTTAGCCTTTGACATCAAAATGAGATTTCTGAAGTGGCCCGAACATCCATCTCATCTGTCCTACATCACTCGAGATAGGATGTCACCTTTCCTCCTCTTCTGTTTGATATTCCTATTTATTAACATTTCAGGCTTTGTGATCCATATACCGTGAATAGAGTAACTTGCTCTATACGAATGAGATAGTCAATCATTTATGAACTATTTGTATCTCTCAATTTACTCATCATCAACCCCATAAATGAGTTGACCTTTCTATTCTTTTTTTCGACCTAAGCGCTTCTCAAATACTGGTTGAATAGATACTTGCTCTCCCCCCCCCCACCCCATAATGACTTTCTTCCAAATCACTTAAAAAGCTATAAGTGATTCATTTTGGTGAGATCTTTTTATCGTCTCGTTTTTCATGTATTACTTTCTCTGTCACGTGATCTGAATCCTTCAAGGAAATTAATTTGACTTAAAAATAAATGAGAACTCGATAACCCCATTGAATTCATCAGTACTGAAGTCTTTTAACATGGCCAAGTGAAAGTCCAACGGAGATAAGATCCCAAATCATACTGACACAATGTAAGGAGAACAAACAACAAATAACACCTCTTTCATTCTGAATCCTAACCAGAACTCATTCACAATTATCAAGTCTAATTGTAATAGAAGGAGGAAGTAATCTGAGTTAATCTCACTAGAACTATTATATATCATTATGCAGAATTCAGTTCCCGATGGACCTTGCCTGTTCCTTGAAGTGAAGGATATTAAATTTTCCTTCCTAATTAAATATCAGTTCCAAGGGACTCAAAGGGAGTTGGGAAGTCACCTGGTGGAGATCTGGAAGTCTATTTCAATTTCATGTAATTACAACAGAATGGGTATTATTCTAACATAGAAAATCTCTCTCTCTCTCTCTCTCTCTCTCTCTCTCTCTCTCAAAAAGAAGAAAAAATTTCCTATCTCCGTAAGAGGTGAAAGGAGAGGAAAACTGGATTAAAATTATTCCGATGAAAAGTCAGGTGATTGAAATATAGCCATCGAGATATTAACAACTAGTGAGCAGGCCCCCTTCTGTGGTCTTCCTAACCTGTACCCAGATATCTAAATATCTTCAAATTATGGAGAAGTCTTCAAAAATGGCCTTTAAAGGAGAACTGATCACGATGGAAGTCTCTGCAGAATGTTAGGAATTAGACCAAGGCTAATCAAGCTCATTTATATGGATTATAAATCGTGGAATATTTCCCTCCTAAGCTGAAATTTATTCCACCACCGAGAAATCAGCTCGTCAGTGGGGAGAGGATGGGAATAGGCTTCTCCGATGACGTATTAGGTAAAGGGCCACCAAAGCTTGGGTCCCACCCAAGCACCCCTCCCCCCCCCCCCACACACAAACAAAAGGGCATGGTAGACGGCAGCAAATTTTGTATTAGGAAAGGTAAATGTGAAGGAAAAGTCATTTGTCACCTTTCCCGGAGACCCACTGGGCCAGGGGAGGACGCGGTCTGTGTGTGTTTGTGTGTGTGAGAGAGAGAGAGAGAGAGAGAGAGAGAGAGAGAGAGAGAGAGAGAGAGAGAGAGAATTGATATTCATTAAAACAGAAGAGTTAAGTGTTCAGGGACTGTGATGAACATTACCCTGTCATCTACTTTTTTAAGGCTCTGTGAAACACATCAAATACATTTTGACCATAAATTTTTAGTAAGAAAAATTAAATGTTAATCTCGCTTTCCGGCCGGATTTATCTTAAAGAAAATTAGTTAATGAGGCAAATTGAGAGAACGAAGGTCAAAGGGATAATGGTTATAGATCATTAGTTTGAAATTTGTTTTTTTTTTCTTGTCTTTTATTTTATAAGAGATTCCGCTTTGCTGGATAAATGATGATGTTTCCTAAAGTTTAAAATGAACTAATAGTTATTCAGTTCATCTTCTGAAAGTTTGGACAGCAGATGTCGTCTTTGCCTTATAATGATAATCATAGAGACTTTGTGTATTCTCAAGGTTCTTGTTGACATAGAAATTGATTCTAACTGAATGTGATTGTTGTTGTTGTTGTTGTTATTGTTGTTGCTTTAGAGGAGGATTACACATCACTACAAAACAAGGAATAGATACACAAATAAGCTTGAAATACCAAAGGAAAATATACATTAGGCCTCTCTCTCTCTCTCTCTCTCTCTCTCTCTCTCTCTCTCTCTCTCTCTCTCTCTCTCTCTCTCTCTCTCTCTCTCTCTCTCTCTCATATATATATATATATATATATATATATATATATATATATATATATATATATATATATATATATATATATATATATATATATATATATATATATATATATATATATATATATATATATATATATACACATATATATACATAGATGGATAGATAGATAGATAGATAATCATATTTCCAAGATAGCTTTTCTTACATCCTTAAACTCAGTGGTTCAGTTAACCACAATAAACAGTTTTCCTCCTTAGAACAAACATTTCTAAAACCCTAATTATTATATTAGTGACTGCCAGTGACTATGTATTGGGAAGCCCATTTAGATTATAATTGGGTAAAAGGAAAAAAGTCACCGAACTTTTAATCTCATAGTTTTGTTGAATAACATATGATCGATCGATGATAGAATTTTCTGCAATCGAAATACTCTTAGAAATTATAAGGATCTGTTGTAATCATACAAAGGCCACACAATGAAGTCTCTATCACATTAACAAGATAATTTTTACACAAAATCTCTTTATTGTAGGCCCCCAGAATAAGTTATTGCAGTAAAACGTATAATCGATGCTGAAAGATTTCGGATTCAAACAAAATAAAGTAGAATCGAAATCTCATCAAATAATTCTCAACAAATCTCCGAAGAGCAATTGGCCATCAAATACTGTGCAATTGATATGTTGAGTCTGAAAGGAATTCTAGTTAAGTAAGTCAGAGGTTGCGTTGGATTTTTATCTCTCTTATTCACTGAAAACTTTTCTTTTCTTTATTACATTCCAAATGAGCTTCTTTTAGGACATTAAAATCCAGTGTGCCTTTGAGGCAAAGAATATTGGCTTTATCGATGACCTTTGTTTCTCTCCTTATTAGTTGTTAAAAAAATAATCAGGATCTGAATAAGGAAAGAACCAGATCTGTTTTGCAGTCCCCAAAAAACCGTTGATTTATTTTTCGATGTTTCCAAAAAGTTGAAAAAAGGTTTTTATCTCAAAATGTTACACAGTGCTGAAATTGCCTTTTTCTTCTAATAATTTTAATGGTTACAAGTATGGTGGTATTAAAAAGAAAAATTATATACATTTCTACTTTCGAAATCTGGATGTTTTCATAAGGTTTCATTCTTCCCTTCTTTAACTCAAATCGAGCTGACACTAGTCTCCAATGGGCTCTGATTATCATACTCATCAAATAAGCCACTTTGAATTAATCATATGACATTTCCATTGATCTTTTGAAAATGGCAGTCTTACTCCCTTGCAATTTATTAGTGATTGGTGAAATATTATCAAATATTCAGAATAATAGAAAAAGAAAAAGTTGCAATCTATCACTTAATATGAATTGGCCACTTATTGCCATGTTCATTTTCACATATTTTCTTCTGTTTGTCTAAACTGTTAATAATATACAAAGGTTATTTGTCAACATGCAATGATCTACTTCATCCTCAATGAATACAAATCCTGTCCGACACCTTTTGGACAGTTTCTTAAAAGTAATCGGTTTTGGGTTTATTGAATCAACCACTGAATTGGAGAGAATTCGAATATGCTGAAAGTAGATACGACAGAGTTTGCTTCCTTCAATCAATCTTGTTTTGAAGGGATTACAAAGTCCAACAGAAATGATGTTTTTGTTGGAAAAACAAGAGAGAGAGAGAGAGAGAGAGAGAGAGAGAGAGAGAGAGAGAGAGAGAGAGAGAAGTCTGTGGTACACTGGTCAAGAAGGTGTTATATGATAATATGTAAATATTATCGTTCTATTACATAGATATTAATTTCTTTAGGAAAGCACCGTTTGTTTATGAACGAATGTGCTGTTTCAAACAACAAAATACTTTCCATTACTTGATTATAACTTTCCTTTTATTGGATGATGAATATTGATCGAACTTGAGTAAGGAATTAGAGATTATCTTGATATGTGCTTCTCTATGAAGCCTCTGGTGGATGCTATGAAGGATAGAAAGTAGTATTCATCTTATTAAAGTGATTCAAATTCCCTTTTAGAAAGCAATAGGACATTAAACGCATTCCTAAATCTCCCAGATGCATCGAGCAGTTCCAAGTATTCCAAGTAATTCAATGGGACTATACGAAAACATGCAATATCACTGCCACGATTTTATTCAATTCCTACCATTGCACTTTCAAAAAGTGAAAATAAAACCCTTCTGTTGGAAAATGGAAACACTATGGAAGCATTGTTCGCCATTACTTTCTCTTTTGCTTTCTTTCATAGTTTTGTTTTGCTTCCATGCGTTTGCCAACACTGTTTTTAATGGGTCTTTCTCTGTGTCTGCCATTTTTCTTTCGTTTATCAAACATCCATTTTTTCTTCAAATGTCTAAATCCATTTACAGATGCAATTTTTTTTTCAAATATTTGCCACGTGTAAATCTATCAGTAATTAAGAAAGTAAGAAAATGTTGAGAGCTTTAGTTTCACATTTTGTAGGTTACTGGATGAAGTTCGTGTTGGTATAAATCTATTATCTATCGGTAGCATCAGAACCTCTGCCTGTCGGCTTCGCTCACTTTGATAACAAAAAAGATAGATACACGAGGTTAGGATGGAAGCCTCAAATTTCATCAGTGTCGTAAATCACGGTCAAGTTGACCTTAGATGACCCTTGGTGAGATCTTAACCAGAAGGAGAGTGAGACTTACGATATTAAAATATATTAGAGTAAAAGGATTTTGGCCTTTTAAGGATCCATTTTGTTACCTGTAAAGAAGCAATGTTGCATTTATATGATCCTCTCTCTCTCTCTCTCTCTCTCTCTCTCTCTCTCTCTCTCTCTCTCTCTCTCTCTCTCTCTCTCTCTCTCTCTCTCTCTCAAAGGGATTAGGCAAACAACGAAAAGTAAATATAAAAAAATTATCCTCCACAAGATTCTTTGAACTTCTGGAAAAAATATCAGCTGAGAATTTCTGTAGTACAGCAAAATGACTCTGACTTTTAACATCCTATGGACTCAAAGGATTTGCTCATAATGATATAACTAATGTTTAGAAATCTGTTATGTAGTAGTGTATTTGAAGAAAAAAAACTTTTTCTGGAGATTTTCTACTCAATGAGCATCTATAGTAGTACAGTCTGCGTGTACAGTTCTTGTACTTTCAATACAGCGAAGTGTATTTTACCTGTATGTAATTCACCATAAATAGTAACTTTAATGCGTTTAGCAAAAGTCATTTTGGGTCATAGTACAGTCTGTGGTTTACGTAATAACCATTTCTGACCCTTGACCCTTTACTGTACATGGTCTATATAAGTACCGTTTACTGTAGATGGCCTATATAAGTACCGTTTACTGTACATGGTCTATATAAGTACCCTTTACTGTACATGGTCCATATGAGCATCATTTACTGTACATGGTCTTTATAAGTACTGTTTACTATAGATGGCCTATATAAATACCATTTACTGTACATAGTCCGCATAAGTACAATTTACTGTACATGATCTATATAAGTAAGCTACCCTTTACTTCACATGGTCCATATAATACCATTTACTGTATATGGTGTATTGTGATGCTTTGTTGGGCATTTTCTTTTTCTTTCATTAAGCAACCACTTTAATATTATTTTAATTAAATAAATGTATCTCTTCAATCTTTTCAGTGCAATAAAATTATTTTATAACTAGACCCTCAGGAAAGTGGGTGATGGTAAAATGCTGTATAGTTCCTTAACTTTACTTCTGGAACTTAGATGTACATTAGCTTTACAGTAATCTTCTACATGGGTTTTAAATACAGACTGGAACAAAATAAATTCTTGAAGATTGGAGGCTGCAACCGTAGACTTCTGCTACCACTTCAGCGTTCTGTATGCGAAATCGGTGAATCCTATTTTGGGCGATTTGGGGATCGCTTCTTCATGGCTGTGTCGTCTCACTGACACGTTTCTTGGTAATTTCTCCTTCATCGAAGATAATCTACTACCTCCCTGTTGAAAGGTAATTTGTTGGCAGTGAGGGAACTCGGTCCCTTCGTTGTCCGTCTTTGTAAATACCTTGTTGTTAACTTGACGTTTCGTTAGTGAAGGCCAACTGTGCACCAGAGGTAAGGCCTCCCCCATGACGGGGGGGGGGGGGGGGAGGGAGAAGGGACAACCGTTTATCGCGGTTACTTGTAGGGAAGAGCTGCTTCCTCGATGCGTTTGTGGCTTAAGTATCCCAGAACAAGGGCGTTGTAATTGCGTCACGTCATGTGACTCTTCTTGTGTTCTATTGGTCCCTTCTTCTGACGTAATGGTAACGTCATACATATATCACTTTCGATTTCTCGGCAATCTAACCGACGTGCATTCCATCTGCGTTGTTTTGGCCTATTTATTGCTTATGTCAGCACTTTTCACAAACAGTGCCTCTAAAGTACCACCTCACTCTGATTTTATTTTTCTCGTCTCTCTCTCTCTCTCTCTCTCTCTCTCTCTCTCTCTCTCTCTCTCTCTCTCTCTCTCTCTCTTTATTTCAATGTCTCTCTATCGTTTAACTAACGAATAAAACTCATAAAATACTTGATCAAATACACATTTCACCTTATTCAGTATGAAATATTTTCCTTTACATGACACCACTCGGTCACGTACCTGAATTCCTGTGGAATTCACATCTTATTTACTCACTTCATGGTTTACCCAAAAATAATCCATCAATAATTCATCATTACCAAAAGAAATACATTTCAACAAAATAAATCAAATTCATCATCATCAAATAATATGCATTTCTACACAATAAATCAAAAACATCATCATCAAAATAATATGCATTTCTACACAATAAATCAAAAACATCATCATCAAAATGATATGCACCTTAGCGTAATAAATCAAAATCATCTCCATCAAAAGAAAATTATCATCAATCATTTTTAAAATAATGCAATTACATACGTTTATCATCAATATATGTTAAGGAAAAACTTCCTGTTTCCTTCAAATAGTTCAACACAATATTGAAACATATTATTTTTCTTAATTCATGATAATGGAATATTTAACCCTTAATTCCCTGGGTACGTAAGGCAAAATTTAATAATGTCTTCTGTGTTCAACTGTGCAATCAATTAGGAAATGCCTTCACGCTTAACTTCTATTCAATTCATATTTTCCATTACCTATGACCTCAAAATCTTGGTCTTATTGATGTGAACACAAAAATCATTTCTTCAATGCAATGCAATAAATGGCAGAAAATAAATGTTCAAACATACATAATATCAATTCAAATCAATCAAAATATTTCTGCAACAAAAATATAATTATGTGTCATGCACATTATAACTCATCAAGAGTATTACCCATTTGTAATCAGTATCAATAAACATTTGTAAAACATCATTATGGTACCTTATTTACTCATCAATATTATCATGATAAATCATTGTTAATTGATGGCATCAAAAGAAATATTTCTCACCTTCTTCATAAAAATAATGAGTAAACTCAAAAACTCAAATATATCAATGTCTTAAATCATCAAACATCATAATCATTTCATAATAAAGAAACATATTCAATACATAACAAAATCATGTTTATAAATTTGAATCTTATTTGCACCTTGTCTGCGTATTATTTTTATCTCAAGAACTTCAATTCTCAACTATATATATATATATATATATATATATATATATATATATATATATATATATATATATATATATATATATATATATATATATATATATATATATATATATATATATATTGTATTCAGAGGGATATTCATAAAATTCAAGTGACAGGAACTTACATTTCAATGTTAAAACTTTTCTTTAAAGAAATCAATTGCAGACTGTCTCAATTAAAACACCTTATTTATCCTTTCTTCAAGGATTCATCTACTACACAGGCATAAAAATCAATTCGTGTGTTTCCACACACACTTCTTTTTTTTTAACTTCAAAATGAAAGGTTTAATTATTGTAATTCAACATATGTACTTAATTGTTCACTATTACCTGCATAATTATTATGGGTCTAAAATATCCCTTTGAGACATTCAACTTCAAAGTTCATTATTGGTGCACATCTTATCTTTTAATCACTTAAATCTTTCTTTCTTCATAATTATTTAAGTTAACTTAATCATCATCAAAACATAATAAAATTCATTGTATACATGCATGTTTATCATTGTTACACGTGTTACACCAAAAAAAAAAATATCAATCAATGCATCGCCTATAAAATGCAGTAATAATTCTTTTGCTCTAATGGCATCATTATTTATTCAAACTTGCAAACAAAATCAATACATTTGTAAATATTCAATCACCTATGGGTATTTCACCTGTCTTCATTACCCATAACGTTATCAAAAACTTTTCATCTTAGTTTGCAATTCAATATTCTCTGTGGTCCCTTAATTAATTGTTTGGAGACATTTATGATTTGGACCTTCTTTGTTGATTACGGAATACATATTCAAATTTTAGGATAACACACTTTACATAATTAAAAGATTTCACTCATTTGTTACCCTCAATATTTGTATGAGTGCCCAGATATTTATATTTCATTTCCCAAGGAGTTTAGTAGTCTTTCTTAAATCTACCTAACAAAAAAATCTGTTTCCCATATACCAAGTTATTTCAAAGTAAATTCGTTCTCTTTAAGTAAATGTTATTAGTCTTCTATGTTGGTCTATATATAGTTCGCAGGACATCCTCAACCCCTTGCTATTATTTCATTTGCCCCCTTTTCTCTATTTGAACTTGACTTATCATGGCTTATTTCACCCTTCTTACTACAAGAAAAATATTGCACAGTTTTCATTAATCTCTAGTAACTTCGGGAGCTTTGCCCAAGAGAATATCTATAGACACGAATGTCTAGTTATTTATCCTGGTCTCAAATTATTCTGTTACAGACTCATCAACCATTTCTTTGTTAAATCAATTTCTATGTAGACCTGTATGTTTTTATCATTTGTCAAGTTCTGGGAACAGAGTCCCTGGTAGTCCGTTGGTACCACCACTATGGGATTGAGAAAATGCAATCGTAATTTCTAAAGGATTCTTACCCTTATATGACCTTTATACTTCTTATATGTAGGCTTTAATTTTACAATCTCAAACATCTATGTTAGGTCAAAAATTAATTCATCATCAAATGCAGTCTTTGATTACTGGATGTCCTACTAACTTGAGCATAAGTTTTTGTTAGTATTTTGTTAGTATGTCAGGAATTTCTATTCACGAATAAGTATTTCTCCCTATTCCTTGTATGTATTCCTTTAAGCAATATGCCATCCTGTTATATGATTCCTATTTTTGGGAGTAATTCATCTACATCATTTCTATTAACCTTTGGTTTCTCTTGTTTTATTTTAATTATTCCTATTTATAGGTTTCTTACCTGATAACTGAAACAAAATATTGGTAGTTATATATTTCCTTTTAACATCTTCCTGTCCTTTTAAATAATCTTCCTTTTATCATCATAAACCTACCAATAAAGTGATTTATCCTGGACAAAAATCCAGTACTTTAAGGCTCCCAAGATTCCTTTTATTCTCTCATCCACAATAGTCCTTCTTGGACTGTAAAATCACAATCATTCTTATGAGCAATAAGCACATATACTCTATGCCCTAAACAAATTTTTAAACTTCTCTAGACTATTATTTGGATAATCTATCCTACTCGGTTATTTTTCCTTCAATTTAAGACTACTCTTATGATACATTACCCTTCTTCAGGTTTTACCTTTTTAATGAGACATTTCTTTTTATATTCATGAGGCTTCACACATTATTTTTATAACTCCTGGTTAAGAGATCGGGTTAAGGTAATGTAGGATCAAAATTCATTTCTCTTTATTATTTATAGCCTTCTATTTCATTTGCACACTACATATTTTTAGGTTAACTTTATTTTAAGGCTTGGGTAATTTAGCAAATACTGCTTATTATCCTATCAAGATCCTATCATTCCTGAAAAAAAGCTTTTACATCTGTCAAACTTAGTGGAGCAGGATTTCCACTTTAACCCTTATTTCTCTACATATCTTAAATCTATCTACTCTTTTTACTTACCCTATTCAAATCTAGGGATGGGACACTCTTTAATCTGGCTCTTTATCCTGCTATTCTCCCTATTCTAGACTAGTTCTATTATTCTTATGGCTCTATATTCTTACTAAACTTAGTAACATCATTCTATAGGCTTGTTAATTGTGTCCAAATTTAGATCATCATTCTGTCAATAGTTAGAGGAGCTGAGTGAGCTCGTCGAATTCACTCTAATTTTTAACATTCTTCAAAATGGTAATAGCCATGAATGGCTTGTATTCTTTGACCATGGTACTTACAATATTTTACTCTTCAATAATCGAGCCAAACATTATTTATTTATCGGGATAGACATGTCATTTATATTCTACTTATGATGATCTACTAGTCTAACTTCTATCCTCATTGGGTAATATATCTCGGGAGATTTATAAGGAGTCTTATTGATTCATTTTAACACTCACCGTGTTCGTTATGGGGCGTTGGCTGATAGGTAATATTTCATGATTCATACCGGTATTTAAAAAGTTTTAATAAGTTTTTGACAGTTTCTCTGGGCAGGTTCTGGCGCCGATGTTTCTATTCTTTTCTGCCTAACCTATCGCCTGCAATGGCTAATATCTGCCTATTTCTCATCTATCCCTACTTCTATGCTCCTTATGGTAAATTTTTACCCCCTTTTGATTACTTAACCGTAATCTCTACTCCTTTATTTTAGAAGTCATTACCCGCCATTCAGATGAGTTAATTTATCCGGAGTAGTATTAATTAATTAGTGTGCTTGTATTTTCCTTCATCTGAACTGCATTCTTGTCTCTTTTGACAGACTCTGGCATCCTATTTTTAGCTAACCTATCGTCTTTTTCTCTGACCGTTATTTTTATTTAGGCATCATTATGACTTCTCTAGCTAAATTCTAGCTTTTTATATATTCAGTACTGATCAGACTTTATTTATTTAATAGCATCATAGCTCATTTATTATTCATATGCCTATATCTTCATCTTAAATCTTTGTGCCTAACAACATATTTCTTTTAATTCTATAAGCCTATAGCTTCAATTGCCTATGACATTTATTTGTTGGAATTCCCTCTTTATTTAGGCTATTCTATTTTATTCACTGTATATCTGTCGACATTCTATTTTATTTATATGGCGCCTGTCATATATTGACAAGGAGTATATCTATTCTTGGCTACTCTTTCTATTTCTCAACTTAATTTCTCCTTGTCTTCTTAATCAATTTCCATTTCCCTTTCTTAGTCTGGAATCTGTTTCTCATGTCAAATTCGTCTCCTAAAAAGTGGCCAGTTTTGTAAAAGACTTGTCTTTGACAAGTAGAATCATACCCTGACTAGCTTATTTTTATTTTAAGCCTGCACTTCTCACAAATAAAATTCATACTTCATCATTGTACCTTTTTTTTTTTTTTTTTTGAATGATATCTTAAGGCTCTATTGGGAAATGTTACTAAAAAAAATGACATCTTTATTCATCATTTGGCACATTTTGGCATTTAATTCTCTACCTAACCTGATGGTTCATACCCCTTGATTTTTACTTGTTTGCATTTCATTTCTGCATATCATTTTATTTTCACCCTTAAAATTTGGAAGCAGGTATTTCTTAATATTCTATCACTGTATT
>NW_027170363.1:80000-97500 GCF_036898095.1 Palaemon carinicauda
GTCGGGGATGGTGGAGAAGAATTGAACTGGATTGATGATAGGAAATTAGCAGACCTAAAGTATGCTGATGTTGCTGTCCTTGTTAGTAAAACACTACAGGACTTGTAAAACTTGCTTGCCAGAATGCATGAAATGTCACGTGAGGTTGAGCTGAAGATAAATAGAAGAATGGCAGAGATGATAAGAAAGGAGTATTCAAAAGAAGATGAAATATCATTGGAGGGAGAAAGGATTAATGAGTAGAATTATTTAATTATTTATGAACTATGATCTCCAATACAGGGTCTTTAGAATTAGAGTTTAGTGAAAGATTGAAAAAAGCAAATCAGACAAGGAGTAGGTTCATTAAAATTTACCTTAGAATAAAATCACCCCTTCAAGTTCGAATTCACCCTACTTGAAGTTCTAGGTCACCCCAATCACCCCTTAGGTTTTAAGTCACTCCACCACCCCTTCCTTAGAATAAAATTATCCCCATCACCCCTTCAAGCTCTAAACCATCCCCCACCCTGAAGTTCTAGCTCACCCCAATCACCCATTTTGGACTTCAAGTCACTCCCGACCCCTTCATCCCTTCAACTTTAGAATAAAATCACCCCATCACCTCTGTCACCCCCTTAAGCTCTAAGTCACCCCACCATCCCTTTAGACTTTAAGTACAGAATGTTTATTATGAAGCGCGAAGCAGGAAATGGTGAAAGGAGAAGTATTGAATTGAAAGCTCAAGATATAGACGACCAGCAAAATTTAACCGAGACCCTTTTCGTCAATAGGCGTAGGTGAGGTGATACACACACACACACACACACATATATATATATATATATATATATATATACATTTTATATATAAAGAGAGAGAGGAATACAGATCTAAACACACACACATACACCCCCCCACACACACACACACGTATATATATATATATATATATATATATATATATATATATATATATATATATATATATATATATATATATATATATATATATATATATATATATATATATATATGTGGGTGTGTGGGTGTGTGTGTGTGCAGGTGTTTTTGTATATACACACACATATGTATACACACACACACACACATATATATATATATATATATATATATATATATATATATATATATATATATATATATATATATATATACAAACACACATGCGTATATATACACGCAAAAATACATACACGCACATACACACAAACATATATATATATATATATATATATATATATATATATATATATATATATATATATGTATATATATATATATATAGAAGAAGTTTTCTTCACTCTTCTTCTTTCAATCGTATTTTTAGCTCTCTGCTAATAATACTATAGCTACCCCTTATACGTCCTCTCTTACATCAAGTTTTCTTTAACAAAACATTGGGAGGACTATTCTAAACTAAATAAACTTGACAGCACACGCCATGCTCGTGACGTCACAGCGTAGATACTCGCAACAAAGGGCCTTATTAATCCCGGCGTATGTTTGTTCTTTCCTTAAACTACGTGGGTCAAGATTAAATTCCTAAACTGAATTGAATATAATTTTCAATATTGCTGAATTAATGCATCTTTCATTTCTCAATACCAATTAAGGTTTGTTAATATTAAGATGTTTGCCCATCACACCAGCCCATTGCTATTGGATCATTAACTAATTATTTTCTAGCAAGCCAAAATAGGTAAGTTTGTTGTATATATATATAAAGTTCCTTAGAGCTGCAAGATTTCTCTAGAGTATTTAGTACAAAATCCTGCCTCTATGCACTCCTTGCAACAATGTTTTCCTGTCCTAAAGTCCCGATATGGCACCCCCAATGGATGACCGTGCACATCATGGTCGTCACTTGTTTGGAAAGGTGAAGCTAGGTGATCCCTCTCAACTTTAACCCCAGCCCATTCGTTCGGAAGTCGCCATGACCGACTGACCTTCCTGTCAATGAACCCGTGCACCTCTGGCTCACCCCCTCTCCCAAAACGTGACTCACCCAGGAGTCCTGCCGCCTGGAGACCATGAAGGAGTGGAACCTGGGAAACCCTACTACCACAAATGAAGATTCTTGGGGTGAGCCAGTCAAGAGTGGAAAGTGCCAACTCGTGCAACGTTCCGGTCAACAGGCAAAGGACAATCTTCAAAGGAGTGCAGGTACTACAACAGGGGCCATGGTTATTCCCCCACTTTTTAGCTTAGACGAATTTTAACTTGCTTAGACTACCTGGCATTAACATAACTCGGACTGTGTGTGGTGGGATTGTGTGTATATATTTTTCCGTTACTATTTTTTGCTTTTGAGACTAGCACAGTCTCTGGGTCACATGGGCCACGTGTCCGACCCCATTTTGATTATTGATTATTGCAGACCACGTGTCTAACAAATCATTTTTATTATTTTGAATTGTTTTTAATTTGCATTCCTTTTATGATACCATTTTTATGTTGTTAAGATGTCTGTTTTCTTTTGATGTAAATTTGTGAAATAAATAAATATTAGGTTAATTAAACCTCCTTGTATTTTTGCTCCCTCATTTATTTCAATGTGCAAATTATGAATATTTGATCACGGGAAAGAATACCCGATATTTGAAAGGAGTAAGCCTAAGTAAGTTTATAAGTGGTTTCAGCGAGGAACTTTGTATAAATATATCTGCTTTGAAGGTAAAGATCCATATCTTTAAACTTTTAAACTTTACTTTACATCACTGCTCCCATTTTTGGTTTTCTCTAATTAAATTAATGTAAGATACCTGTCCAGCATCTCACTGGGGTTACTGGGACGGAGTAGGAACAGAGCCTAAGAGTGAGATGATTTTAGACCTGACAAAGCTAGAGTAGGCCTCTGGACAGTAAAATTTCCCCCTTTTGTATTTAAGAGTGAAGGTTAGTAAACTCTGGCAGTAAAGATGATAGTAGGGTGTTTGTGCCCCAAGAGTAAGTGCTCATTATCCTCCCCTGTTGATCTTTGTGTAACTGCTGTAGGGAGACTTTCCAGGACTAAGTTCCCACTCAAACATTTAATTAAACATAAGAAAAATCTCCACAGGTAGGAGAGACTCTTTAGCTATGGTAAGCAGCTCTTCTAGGAGAAGGACACTTCAAAATCGAACCATTGTTCTCTAGTCTAGAGTACTGCCATAGCCTCTGTACCATGGTCTTCCACTGTCTGGGATTAAGAGTTCTCTTACTCGAGGGTACACTTTTCTATGATATTTCTCTTCCTCTTTTCTTGAAGGTTTTATAGTTTATATGTGAAAGAGGCAATTTAATGTTACTACTGTTTTCAAAATAAGTTATTTTGATTGTTCATTACTTCTCTTATAGTTTATTTATTTCCTTGTTTCCTATCTTCACTGGACTATTTTTCCTGTTGGAGCGCTTGGTCTTATAGCATCCTGCTTTTCCAACTAGGGTTGTAGCTTAGCTTGTAATAATAATACTAAATCACGCAATGTCAGTACAGGACACAAACTAAAAGTAAATTTTTTCAGTTTTGATGGCTGATTTTCCAGTCCCATACAGCAGGGGAACCCTACTCTCTACAGGACCTCCACTGTCATTTTACCTTGTTCGTTCAGAGTATATAACGTTTCATATCGCTTATTGTTCATTTACTATTAAATCGTCACTGTCAAAGGACTCATGAAATTAGAAAGTCTTCAGTTTCCTCTTGAAAGCCGTAATGTCTTCAATCATTCAAATGTTTTGTGAGAGCTTATTTTGATTTAGTCTCTCGGTGTCACTGATATAGAATTTTGAAATGCCTTTTTCTATCATTATAATATTGGAATGTATTGATATGAATTGCAAAATGTTACGACTTGCTAATCCTGTGAAATGGAAGTCAATAATTTTAATGCCTGGGAAGTATGTATTAAAAAGCATGGCCAAACTAAAACTTCATGTAAAATTATATAGTTGTAAATAAATGTGAAAGATACTGACACATCCTTAAGAAGATAGATCTATGACAAATTAGGAAAAAAAATTGTAATTTTCCCAACTATAAAAACCCGAAACTCTTCACATAAGAGTATTATTTCTGTGATAGCTGAAACAAGCCGTTAAAGATTTTACGAGGTGTAACTACCCTCAACTAACTTCTCAGCTCGCACAGGTAAGATGTAGTCTACCTGTGTGCGCTCTACCTGCACAGTGAGTGCACTAGCAAGGTAGAACTTGCCTTTACTCTAGACGAAGTCTATTCTTGACAATGCTTCTTACATGCGCGTCTCGATGGAAAGATTCTCCCAAGAGAGCACTACACTTAGCAGAGGTGGGTCGTGCACCTGCGTCAGTCAAGCGAGCTCGCCCACCAACCTCGCTAGGTGGTAGGGTGTGCCATGTTGCCCAAGAGTCGTCCCATATATTCCGGTTAGCGCACTTCCTCGGATGTAGGGTCAGAGGAGGGTGAGAGTGTGTGAATGGAACAATGTTTGAGCACAGATATCGACCAAGGTTCGGGCTCATGAAGTATCTAATTCTGTCATTAAAGTAACGGGTAACCTAGATCACGCACAGACCTCTATCAAGTGCAGGAGTTCGCCCACCCACCTAGCTATTGCTGGGTGAATATGTGCAAAACTCTACAAAAACTCCCTTGCGAGACTCTGGTCTGTCATCATGCCCAAATGAAATGGACCAGAGTACTTCCATACGACCTGCCTCTTGCAGCAGCCTGGTTGATAGCATTATGCACTCTATCAAATAGGCTCTAGCAAATGCTAGCAAGGAAAGAGTTAAATCTTACCTGTAAGGATGGAAAGAGGTGATTCGGTAGGCCACACTTGAGGCAACAGTAAGCTGAAGCTCTATGCGCTAACAGAAGTAGGGTCTTGCAATGGGCACTATGGAGAGCAACCTGAGTTGCTCGCAGACTTTGTCAGGCAGATGAGCTTGCAAACCCACCTCGCTTGAGCTCAGCGGGTGCGTGACCAGTACTGCGCATAACTTCTCTGCGAAACTATCTTATCGAAGTACTCATGCTCATTTTACCCCCCACAGGGGGTTAGTGAGTACTGTAGCCTAATTTCTTCCCCTCAGAAGGGAACCAAAAGCCTGTACTGGACTTGAAGAACAGCCGTTTCTCCCTCATAAGACATTGTAACCATGAGGCACAGGTCCTAAAGGGCTTGGCCTCTCAAAGCTCTAAGAGCTTTGTTGTGCCCAAAGGCACGATGTTGGCAATAACCCCGAAGAGTTAAAGCCAACGAAACTCGTTGATAGTAGAAGCAGCAGTCACAAATAGTCTGCAGTTATCACCATCTGCAGTAAAGACCCCAAAGGGAAGTTGCAAACGAGCAGGAATTACAAGCAGTCACCTAACTCCTTCGTTGCCAAGCTCCAAAGTGCTTTGTTCAGATGGGCGAGCGTGAGACATGGACGAATCCAATTCCCACTGGAGGAATTCCCCGAGGGAGAAATCACCCTAGCAAAGGTCGTCTCTCTCTATCATGGGCAGGAAAGGCGACCAACCCCTGTTGCTGCTGTCAGCAATTCTCCCCGCAAGAGGGAATATCACTGGGCAGTGGCTGGTGGAGGGTATCTCTCCCTCGGATAGGAAAGTTGTCCAACACATCAAAGCGGACCTCAGGGCAGCGTCTCTTCTTCCCGTCTACGGGCTGAGCGTAAGTTAAAGTTCGACAGCGAGTGCCACCTGAAGTTAGCTTCTGGGTTCACCCCGAAGTGATCATCCCGACTGGAAAACCCCAAAGGGAACCTGTCTGTCACTGCTCTCATTCTTACGCCGAAGCTGCAGGAACGAAGGTGAGCAGATGCAGAGAGTTCTACAGTAAACTGTAACACTCTCGAAACCATTCCTTAGCGGGAAGACCTGAAAGCTTCGAAGGAAGGTAGGAGTTACCGCAAGTGCCAATGAAAAACTTCCCTCGGAGGTAGGCAGCGTTGCTTTGCTAAGGGAACGTTCGTTTGTCCAGATTGCTCTAAGGAAGCAACCGAGTTCACACAAGAGGAAAGTATTCATCCCCATCTAAGAAATAAGAATTTTTTGAAACTTTTAAGCCTGTTGCTTTTAATCGTAATCTGGTTAAAAGGTTTTGATGGGAGAGCAAGACTACGTCTTTACTTTACTGAGCCGAAAGGAAAAGTGACGATTGTTTACTAGTGCTTGTGTGACTGGGTTGGTTGGTCTGCCCCCTCTATCCTCCTCCGCTAACTAGCAGAGGGTAGTTACACCTCACTAAAGCTTTAACAGCTAGTTTTAGGTATCACCGAAATAATATTCCTATATAAAGAGCATAAGGTTGGTATATAGTGCCGGAAGTAAAATGATTTATTGCTTACCAATACAAGTATGAGTTTATAGAGCACTATTTTTTTTTTAATTTTTCAATAGGAGCTATGGTAAGAAGCTCTTCTAGGAGGACACTCCATAATTAAACCATTATTATCTAGTCTTGGGTAGTGCCATAGCCTCTGTAAGGGAAAGGCTTTCCACATGAAAACAGCCCTTAGAGAAAAGTAAGTAAATATTGTGTGTATCAACAGTTCCTGGTTATTTAGTTACAAAATACAGTACACAGTTATTGTACTGTACAGCATTGTAAAGCATTGCAGAATAAAAAAATAATGCTGATTGTAAAGTGATCTAGCATCAAACAATCGAAAACCATGATGTGACAACTTCGTAGATAATTTGTATTTTTCCTAACTCTACAAACCTTAGCTATTTACATGAGGTAATTACTTCGGCGCAGCTGAAGACGAGTCATAAAGTTTTAATGGAGGTTTCCTACCCCACCGCTAGTTAGCGGGAGGGGGGGGGGGGACTTATCTTGGGGGACAGGGCTGGCGGGCAAATATGTGTAAATAGCTAAGGTTTGTATAGTTAGGAAAAATACAAATTATCTACGAATTTGTCATTTGTTCCGTAACTGAAATACAAACAAAGCTATTTACATGGGGTGACTTAACCCTTAGGAAGGGTGGTAAGTCCCGGCCATACTGGCTTTGGCTTGCCCGGGGATTCCATATTCGAGCGATCAAGTACTCGGACAATAGGGAATCCCTGCTCCTTGCTGGCGGTTGTTAAACTGCCGCGGCCTATGTAAGGTGTGTGCGAAGGTGAAAAGTGACTTGTCCCAGGCAGTTGCCCTGGAGTCCCTCAGAAGGGAATCCAGGCTAGGACTCTCCCAATACCACCTCGTCAGGGTATGGGGACATGAGAGTATTACACGTAATACTAGGAACACAAGGAAGCATGGTCTACCTGCAGTGGTTTGAGGTCAGCTGTGCAGAGAACCCAGGATGCTGCTTTCTCCGTGGGAGGAGAGGATGAAGAAAAGAATAAGGGCCAGACAGATCTTTTCATTCATGCAGACTAACAACAGGTAATAATGCCCTCAACCTTCTGCTACTTGTCCATCAGGGAGCCTGAGGTTTAGACCAGCTGTTGTGAAGCCACCACAGGGCCGATAGAAACGTATCGAGCCTCCTGTGGGTCATGTCTTGCAGGTAAGGGGCTGAGAAGAAGGGCTGATGCTTCAACATCTCCGCTTGCAGGACCTGTGTCACTGAATGATGCTCCATGAAGGGCAGGGACGTAGCTATGCCCCTGACAACATGGGCTCTAGGGCGATGCGACGGAGAAGGGTCAGGATTCGAGGCTGGTTGTAACACCCTGCGAATCCGGGCCGAAATGGTACTCCTGGAGACCCTTCTCTTTGTTACCCAGAATCCACGAACGAGGCTTGAGCCTGGAGATGAACTGCAGCTGTTCTCTGAAGACTCAACCTCAGACTCCCTACCGGCAAGGTAGGAGATGGCCTGGGTCATCTGCTACAGGACGGAGACTTGAACCCTGGAAGGAGCCGAACAGTGGGCCCGGCACTCCCGGATTCTGAGTCTCGGCAACTAACCTCAGGGACGTACCTGAATGTTGCCTCCCCCTAACCCCCTGAATGGGCGAAGTCGTATGAGAGACCATGTGACTCGCTAGGCTGAAGATAGGCTAGCAGGGACACTGTCTAACCAGAAAGGTGGTGATCTGGGGACCTACGTAGTGGTTCGTCAGGGGGTCTCTTTAGAGACTTGAGGACTCGAACCAGTTCCCAAGGAGGAGGTCTCACCTTCCACAGAGGGCAGGAGAGGACCAGGCTTCATATGCAAAGGAAGAGTTCCAGCGGGGGAGAAATGTTTGTCCTTAGAGCCTGGAGGCAAGACCTAAGGCTGAGGGATAGCCTTTCACAGTCGAAACTGAAAGGAGCATTTATCCCGCAATCCCACTAGGGGCTCCGCTATTGCTGGAAGCGGCATCGTGTGGAGGGATGCCCTCTCCCCAACACCGGCCACAGAAACTCGCTCTTTCGCCTGGGAGACTACTGCGGAAGACTTGCGCAGGTATCCAGGCCTCCTTTTCGCCACTTGATGCGAAAATCCTCTCTCTCTAAGGAGAGCTGAAAAGACTCCCGGCGGGAGGAGGAGCAAGCTACGGAGGCAAACACATTGATGGTTTCCCACCGTTGCTGGAAGGCAGCCTACCAAGGGGCCTTGGGATCTGTGACCGGGGAGCAGTACAGCGGGAGTTTGCAGCTCAGTGCTGTAGCAAACCGGTCCAAAGAGGGAGCCCCACTGAGTCGGGACTTGTAGGCTACTAGAGGATCCAAAGACCACTCGGAATGTGGTGTCCGTGTCACACTGCTCAGACTGTCGGCAAGCCCATTCCTTTGTCTGGAATCAAGCGAGCTGCTAAGGAGACCGAGGGGGACTCGGATCATCCCGGTATCTCTACCGTAGGATGGGATGGTTGTACTGAAAAGTACCTCCTTTCCTGGGCCAAAAAACCATCACTGTGGTGTTGTTGATCCTCATAACCACAGAGTAGTCCGCCAGGCTAGGTGGAGCTACTGAAGAGCCAGAAACACAGTTTCCAACTCTAGTAGGTCCAGAGAAGGTTCTTCTTGGTTCTGACCACCGGCCTGAGTATCCGTGGATCAGAACGTGGCCCCCCCCTTTTCCTTTAACGCGTCCGAAGACAGCATCAAGTCTGGGGGAAGGACGAGAAGGACTACTCCCTATTGTAGATCCTCGTCTGCTTCCCACCCCTATGGGTCCGTCTGTACCGGTCGTCCCCTAGGGGACTCAGCGTCTGGGGAGACGTGCCCCGATTCCCCCGCGCCCCGAGTCGCCACTGGAGAGAACTCATCCTGAGGCGACTGTGGAAACCAGACGGGCCAGGGAGGAGAGATGTAACGACCTTGGGTTGGAGGGTCTTCTCGAGTGGGGATAGGTCTCGCAACCTTCCTCTGCCTTGGTACCCTGTTGCCTGAAGGGAAGGCTTCAGGAGATAGGAGCCTAAGACCAGGCTCGGTATACCAGACTCTGATTGGGCTGCGGGGATGACTCCTCAAGGACCAACATGATCTTTAGAACTTGGCAAAGTCCGAGGAGCTTGTCCCGATGACGAAGAAGGGATGCCTTCGAGTCTGCTAGGATCGGCCAGTCACCCAGGAAACGGAATAGACGGATGCCGATCCTGAGAGCCCGTGAAGAGAACAGAGTGGAAGTATCGGTGAACTGTTGAGGTGCTTTGGAGAGGCCGAAGCACAGCACTTGAACTGGTATATCTGCCTATCAGGCAAATTCCAAAGCACTTCCTTGAAGATGGGTGAACCGGAACCGGAAGTACGAGTCCTACCGGACCAGTGTACACATTAAGACTTGTGGTCTTACCGCAAAACTAACCGCGTCTGCGGTCGCTATGCTGAACGGAGACTGTTTGACAACCCTGTACAGAGTCGAGAAGGGAAGGAGACAATTAAGGAGGCCTCAGAAACCGTCGGCCACCTCTTGGAGGGAGCGTATCTCCAACATGGACTGGACTTCCGCCCGGAGGGCCCGTCCCCTCACCGATCCCTGCCCAGGGGGGAGGGAGGGGCTCGATACCAACCTGGACTGTTGAAGGAGGCAAGCTCGGAGAGCTGGCCCTCGGCCTAGTTTCTGGCGCTCTCCATTCCCTGAGACCAGGGCAAGCTGCACTGGCGTAAGGGAGTCCTTGGGTGAGTAGACTCGGTCCAGGACCGTATCCATCCCTTATCGAAGAGGAATCTACGAATCTGGGATCCCCTTGAGGTTTCTCCTGAGGGCCAGAACCGGCCAGAACGCAAGTTCCAACCCCTGGAGCTCCTCCTTCTGATGGACTGGCAGCGAGGTCTCCCATCCCCGGACGGTCTTCCTGGGGAGACCCGTAGCCCCAAGGGTCCAACTGGATCCTATCGGACCCTTGTGGAAGACTGGGACTTAGGATCCGTCCTAGGATGGAAACAGGACCCCAGCGATGAAGGATGTAAGGCTTTCACCCCCTCCGCATGATAGGACTCTCAGGAAGAGGCGGGGATTCTCCGTATGGAGTGAAGGGGGAGAGGACCGGGTTTTCCGACCCTCCTGGGGATGAGTAATGCTCATCCGCAGGGGAGAGGAGATGAAGTCTGAGGAGGGCTCATCGCCTGCGTAAGGATTCGCGAAGGGACAGGATAGTCCTTGGGGGAAATACCATGCCAGGGATCCCTCTCACCCCCTTCAGGGCGAGAGGAACCTGCTATAGATTAGTGACCCCAGTCAGAAGGCACAGGCTTATTGCCTGCATGAGCGCTCTGCCGATGGCATCCCACCAAGGATACCGACCAACCCTCGCGCTGACAGGGAGTCCCTCTGGAGGGAAGAGGATCGTTCGATCCTCTGGGGGCAATGACACATGAGGGTTCGCCCGTAGAGAATCTGCAATGAAGGGAGAAGAGACCTTTGACCTGTCCGGGAACCTTCCCCCCTCCGGAGAGGGCGCTGCTCTGTGCTGCGGGGGAGGGAAACGCGTAGGTGGCCTGATCGCCAGAAGCCTTGATGTAATCAGGGCGCGGTCGCGTCGGAGAACGGTGCGCCGATCACGCTGACGATCGCGCGAAAAGCACAGATCTGGGTAGCGCGTAAATAGAACATGCGTAGCAGAATAACCGCGCCCGCATGCTACCCGCGTGAGCGTGGCGTATCGGCGTCCGCGTGAATGATCCCCGCACTTGCGCGCGTATGAAGATCGCTGGTGCTTGCGCGTGAAAGATCGTGGGCGATAGCGAGTAAACCCATCCCACGCGCGAATGATCTCGGCGACAAAAGATAGTCGGTGCTAGCGCCGTCGGCGATTTTGTGTGAGAAACCATCCCACACGCGGAAGAAATAACGCTGACGATCTTCGGCGCTTACGCGAGTACGAAGATCGTCGGCGCTAGCGCGAGAGAAGATCGTAGGAGACAGTGAGCAGGAAACCAGGTGCCCACATGCGCATGAACTCCAACTATGTAAGACGGTTGTCGGCGATTCGCGCGAGCACGGACGATCTCCGATGCTCACGCATGTGCGAAGACTGTTGGCGCTCGTGCGCGAGAAAAGATAGTCGGCGATCGCGAGCGGGAAAACCTCAGTGCCTGCGCGTGGACGATCTACGACGATCGCAAGCGGTAAACCACGCGCTGACGATCTACGACAATCGCGAGTGGTAAACCGCACCCTGACGATCTACAACGATCTCGAGCGGTAAACCGCGCGCGGACAATCCGTGCGATGATTGCGTGAGCCTCAATGGTCTCGCGCGGGAAACCATCCTGCGCACAGAACGATCTTCGGCGCTTACGCGCCTAGCGCCGAATCTGAATATCGGCGGCTAACGGCCGTCGACGAACGCGCGCGCAGACGGCTTCGTTGTCGTGCGCGGGAAACCATCCTGCGCACAGAACGATCATCGGAGCTTATGCGTACTATGGAGATTGTCGGCGCTTGCGCGCTTAGCGCCAGATCCGAAGATCCCCAGCTAATGTCTGTCGATGATCGCGTGTGGAGAACCGCGCGCGGACGGCCTCATCGTTGCAGTCGGGAAACCATCCCGCGTACAGACCGTCTTCGGTGCTTACGCGCACCAGGAAAATCGTCAGCGCTTGTGCGCCTAATGCTGGATCCAAAGATCGCCGGCCAACGACCGTAGCCGGGCTTACGATCTTCGACAATCGCGCGCGGAAAAACTGTGAGCGCAATGGCCTCGAAGATCTTCAGCACTTACACATTAGTGCGTATCAGAAGATCGTCGGCTAACAATCCGCGATGATCGCGGGAAACCATCCCGCGCGCGGGCGATCTTCAGTGCTTACGTGTTAGCGCGAACCAGAAGATCGTCGGCTAACGATCTTCGACGGGCGGTCTTCAGCGCTTATGCGCGAGTGAAGACCGTAGGCCCCTGTGAAACAGAAGATCGTCAGAAAGCGCGTACGCGCGCTTGGTTGAAGGATCGGCTAACTCGTAGATCAGGAACTGGGATGAGTCCCTAAAAGGGAGAGCATCCCCTGAAGAGGACCAGGAGGTCTGCTTCAGTGCTGACGATCAACTGAAGGACTGCTAAACACTCGGAGGAGTAGTCTCTGTGAGGTATCTTTGTAGAAGAGACCTAGAGACACCGTAGGCTGAACCGCTGGTGAGCGCCTGTGCGCTATCTCAGGAACCCCAACGATGTGCGCAAATGCGCAGGGAACGTTGGTAGCAGCCTAAACGAATTACTGGAAGGCAGTATCAGGAACAGCAGGAACAGCAGTCGAGCGCTAGTGCGCAAGGGAAAGCTGGCGCGCAGGGGATACCTGGCACTTAAGGGACTTACTCAAGGTGTGAGAAAGTCTCTCCTGCCCCGAAGGAAGGAGCCCGTTAGATAACGGGGGCGTGGGCGCCCAAGTCGCGTCAGCAGTCAGGAACGGATACAGCAGGCAGCAGGTCCACTGAGGGCACGAGAGACCAAAGGTCTAACATAACCTGAGCAGCGAGGCCCCAAGGGGATTAGTTGCAAGACCCCGAAGGGTTAGCGTAACGAGAAACCGAAGTTTCCCCGTCACTAAACACCGAAGTGTAGAAGTGACTAAAGTTACGAGAGCCCGAGGGAACTGCGTAACTAAAGCTCCGAGACCCTGAAGGGTCAGGGAAAAAGGAAACCAAAGTTTCCCTGTCACTAAACACCGAAATGCTAGTGACTGAACAGCAAGCTGTTGTCAACAGGAACAATCCTCCGAAGAGGAGTCTCTATGAGCGGCCTCTCTCGCGAACGAGAGAGCAGAGCACTTCGTAGAAGAGACTGGTGATGGGCCCCGAAGGGCCGTGAGATCAGCTGACGTAAACAGGAACAATCCTCCTCTGTGAGTGCCTTCTCACGCGAACGGGAGGAGACACTTCGTAGAAGAGACAAAAGGAGCAATCCTCCGAAGAGGAGCCCTTAGTGCGGCCTCCTTCGCGAACGAGAGAGGTCCGGATTGATAATGCAGCTGCTCAGCCCCTAGAGAGTAGCTACAGAAACGACCGCTCAGCCCGGAGAGCATAATCGCTAGTACCATGGTCCAGCCTTGCAACCGCTCAGCCCCTTGAGCAAGTCGCAAGGGCGGTCGCTCAGCCCCAAGAGCATAACCGCCTAAGGAACAGGGAAAAGAAAAAGGGAAGTTAACTAACTACCCTGGAGGCGAACCTCCTTATCGTTCTAGGATGCACTGAAGAGCTGGCAGTAGTCACGGGGGAACTTCTAAGAGAAGGGAATGCCCCTGACAATGGCCTAGGGAGACGGTGGCAACAGCCGACTCCCCAGGAAAAAACAAGACAGCACAGCTTCGAAGGCACACAACAGGCACGAAGAAACAGCATCGTAAACTGGAAAATAAAAAGAATAATTATTTAACAGAAATTCCCCCGGGTCAAACTCCGAAGAGAAACCCCGAGGGAAAGAAAAATAAGAACGAAAGTAGGTATACGCCTCCTCCCCCCCGGCATCCCGGGTGAGGGGAGGACGAATATTTAACAAAAACAGAAATTATAACATTATAATTATGCAACTGACTTTGAAGGTTCCAAGGATCACCGACCCCCGAAGGGACATGAGCCCTGAGCTGAAAAGTTAAAACACAATTATATTCATAAAAATAATTGAGACAAATAAAAAGAAATAGCGACTCGGTCGAGATGCTATCGTAGGCGTAGAACAGAGTAAGAAGTGAATGACTTCAAGAGAAGGGCCGGTCTTCACGAAGGCAACCATGGTGGCCTGGGAGTGAAAGGCCGTGATCAAGAAAAGATTGAGGTGGCCTGCAAAGCCAGCGAACACTCTCGTAGACGAACACAACACACACTGCACAACACCGAAAGCAAAGGAAACTTACTATTTCCTATACACAAAAATATATATAAACATCAATAATGTTTAAATATATTAAGTATAAGAAAAGCTAAGTTAAAAGACAAAACAATAATGGCCGTCAAGTGAGGATAGGAGCGGAGACTTCCGATCGCTATCCGAGCCAAAAGTAAAGTGAGCTATTCACCGGTGTGTGTGAGGGGGGAGGGGTAGCTAGCTACCCCCCCCCCCGCTAACTAGCGGTGGGATAGGAAACCCTCGTTAAAACTTTATGGCTCGTCTTCAGCTGCGTGGTTTGTATTTCAGTTACGGAACAAATAGATTTGCAATACACAGTAGTTCTAATTATTACACTGAAAGCTGCAGAAACCCTTTTGTTAATTGATCCTAGGTACAGAGTACAGTACGGTATTTTCTAAGTTGGGCACAAAAAAAAAAGGGAAAAATTATAGGTTTTAAAATTTCTATCAGTGGTCATACCTTAGTTCTTGAGGTGGACGAGGCAATGGCATCCTTGGCAGGAGCAGAATTGCTCTCCTGCTGAGCCCACACTTCCAGAACCCTGTCCTTTGAAGGGAAGTCCTTCAGACCCAAGGAAGACCACAAAAGACGTAAGGTGTTTGGACGCCTGACTCCCCTCACCCGGAAGCTCTACCCGTTTTTAAATTTATATCATTGAGCATACAATCTTTCTTGACCCCATCAAAGACTAAAAAGTCAAGAAATAGAGAAAAATTGTCTGTTTTCCCAATCCAACTTCAACAAGATCTGGTTACTTATATAAATCAAAACAAAACACTTTAATTTCTTGGAGTAATCATCATCATCATCATCTTCTCCTACACCTATTAACACAAAGGGCCTCCGTTAGATTTCGCCAGTCGTCTCTATCTTGAGATTTTGAATCAATACTTCTCCATTCATCGTCTACTTCACGTTTCATAGTCCTCAGCCATATAGGTCTGGGTCTTCCAACTCTTCTAGTGCCTTGTGGAGCCTAGTTGAAAGTTTGGTGAACTAATCTATCTTGGGGAGTGCGAAGATCATGGCACAACCTCATAGTGTCAACAAATCACTTAAATTGTTTGCCAAGGTGGAGTAAACAGTGTCACTTAAACTATTATAAAGGAATCTTAATCAAATAAAACTTTCACTCTGTGAGTTCAGAGCTCCATGGCTTATGTTCTTCTTTGATCACTCGTTTGTTATCTGCCAATGTCTCAGATCTGGAAATATCTCAAATTCTAAATGCTTTCTCTGTTGAGACCTGTTCATTTCATAATGAGGAAGTGTGAAAGGAACTAAAGTTGAATAAAATACTAGAATTTTTATAAAGATTATTTATTCAATTGTAAAATTCATGTTTAAAAATACAATATCTCAAATTAACAACTATTTGTGACGCCTTAAAAAATTTACAAAATAAGCTTCAATTTCATACAAACAAGCATGAAAAAAGTTAAAACAAATATTCAAAGTCAATTACAATTTTAGACAAAAAAAAAACATTCCTTTTCTTTATAGTCCAACTGAGAAAAATATCAATTTAAGAAGAACTTCAAAGTAATATAATTTTTTGTACTTAGGAAGTCTGAACTTTGCCTCAAAATTCAAATTAAAAAGGAACCTTTCTATCAGCAAGGACACAAATCAGGTAAGAAAACTAGTGCCAAAGTTTGACACATAATCAATGCACAAGAAGAGGATGTAAGATAACTCTGCAGTGTCTTTTGCAACGCTAGCTTTGGCACAGTCTGTCCAAAGATTGTCAGCCAGTCAAAGATGGTTGGGTTGGCTGGAAAGATTAGTTTGAAAGGTATAAAATGATGATCAAGAGTAGTCAGACTGAAGAAATACACATGTGTATTCGAAAGACTAATCATATCACTAAGTCCACATGACAATGTTAGAGTGTTGTTATTATTATTATTATTATTATTATTATTATTATTATTATCATTATTATTATTAATTGCTAAGCTACAACCCTAGTTGGAAAAGAAGGATGCTATAAGCCCAGGGGCCCCAACAGGGAAAACAGCCCAGTGAGGAAGGGAAACATTGAAAATAAAATATTTTGAGAATAGTAACAGCATTAAAATAGATATAATAAATATTTCCTATATAAACTCTAAAAACTATAACAAAACACGAGGACGAGAAATTAGATAGAATAGTATGCCTGAGTGTACCCTCAAGCAAGAGAACTCTAACCCAAGATGGTGGAAGAATATGGTACAGAGGCTGGGGTACTACCCAAGACTAGAGAACAATGGTTTGATTTTGGATTGTCCTTCTCCTAGAAGAGCTGCTTACCATAGCTAAAGAGTACTTTTGCGTTAGTGCAAATTCCGTATTGGGAAACACAGGGGAAGAAAGAGCAACAAAAGACGCCAGTGGTGGGGACTCGAGGAGGACTTACTGGCTTTGTGTACCAACCGTGTGTCATACGATTGTACATAGTTCATTTTGTGTATAATTTATGCTTGTATCTTTGCTCTTCCCTCGCACTGAAAAGAACTTGAATAAATATGCCTGTTTTTCTCACCGGTAATGGTGTCGGTTTTGAACATGAAATTTCCTGTTGCATTGAGCTTTTGTATATAAAGGAGAGTGTTCTATGATAAACTCACTCAGTTGCTTTCATCCTGTCTTTGAGTAACATCCTTCTCTTAGCCCGTCCCACTTGTCTGTAACCCCTATGTTACGAGGCAGTGGATTCGTCCTTTATATTTCCATGTTCCTGTTTTTTATTTTTCAAAAGTTCTCTTTAATTTATATTGTATTTCATTGTAAACAAATAAAAAATTCTTTCTATTCATTATGAAGTTATTATAGAATATTTTTTTTCAGATTTTTTTATTATTTTGCTCTAAATAATAGTAAATCACTGTGAATCAAAGTATAAAAAAACTACATATTTTATACAATTTGATTTTTCATAGCTATTCAAACCTGAGTCATTTATATTGGGTAAACACAGTTCATGTACAAGGAACAAGAGGACACTAGCTCACAATGTCTCTTCCCATCATTCACCTGGACAAAGACTGGGGCAGGACCTTTGGTAAATGACTAGGGTTTGTATGGCTACGAAAAATACAAATTATAAAAAATCTGTAGTTTTTTCCTATGCGGAAACAAACTTCTGAGTCATTTATATGGGGAGTCTTCCTTAGGAAGGAGGAAGTCATCGTGAAGTTCAAAGGTATACTCTACCCTTCCTCTCTGGAAGATCTAATTACTATAGGTAATAGCAAGAGATCAACGTAAACCATTAGAGGACAGTGTGGTCGGCTCGTAAAGAAGCAAGACCAAACTACCCAT
>NW_027170363.1:102500-145000 GCF_036898095.1 Palaemon carinicauda
TATCTTGACAGGAATATGTACGGAGATTGGTCATAAACTTTTATCTCCCTTGATGGCTCACTCGGTAGAGTCACTGTAGGCATAGTTTCCAGCCGCACAGGTGTTGGTTCGAATCTCCACCCGGCCAGAAGCTGTTACCATAAAATGAATTCAAAGTGGATATATATTCCCAAGATAGAATTCGGTATTAAATGCCGTTCGTGGGTGATATTTACATATATATATATATATATATATATATATATATATATATATATATATATATATATGTTTTTTTTTTTTGGGCTCAAGCCATGTCGTCCTGATGGAAGTTCCTATAGGGTGTCTTCCAAGGGTATATTACAATATACCCTATGAAACTACCCTATAGGAACTTCCATCAGGACGACATGGCCATCTCACCCAAAAATAGATTTTTCGCTTCGCTCAAAATCCGTATTTATATATATATATATATATATATAATATATATATATATATATATATATATATATATATATATATATATATATATATATATATATATATATATATATATAAGATGTAGAGTGATTTCAAATGTGAAAAGAATCGTATGTACATTTAAACAATATATCTTATGCAAATGCTAGTTAATTCTGGAATGAAAGGGACAATGATTTTTCGTGAACTTTACATATTTGAAGCAATTAAAATACCTGGTAAGAGAGAGATTGAGGTTGTCTACCGTCGTTTGTTTTTTGAGTCTGAATCCAGGAAGGATGTTGCCATCAAAGAATAAAAAAACCTTTTGAAATAAGCAGATATTCATTAAATCTGTCGCCGTACAAACGAGACTGGCAACATTAATTTAAAAATTAACTTATTTTCCCTTCTCTGTTTATTAAAATCGTGAATCCAGACTCTTGTGTAATTCATAGTTCAGATTAAAATAACGATTTTCAATCGGAAGTAATTTCCTACTCAAACACCATTGTCATGTTTAGGAGGAAGGCTATCAGCTGGGAGTGAAGGAGGCAAGAGAGGTGTGGCGGTTCCGGTGGGGCCACCCCAACATTTTGCCGCCCGAGTCATGCCGCTAACCACGCCGCTCATCGCGCTTGATCTGACCGAGCCCTTATGGATGGAGGGTCGTAGTGTTTGTTGTTTATGAGTAAGAAACACAATTTGATATTAATTGTGTTCATTACTTTTTACCATAGACACTCGTTGTATAACAGATAATCTGAGTGAAATACTTCTTCAATAAAGGTTTAAATGAATAGCCATCGATGAAAAGACTTCTTCAAAGACACATAGAGTGGAATGACAAATGATGAATCAAACCGTCTGTGTATCTTATTTCCTATTAGACCCCCAACACAACGAGAGAAAACTTCAAAACTGCGCATTTTCTGATATAAAAAAAGACGAGGTGGCAACTGAGATGAAGAGTAGGAAACTTCTCTCTGTGGACAGTGAGTCACAGTGGAGAACACGTGCAGACGTGCAGCTAGTCAGTATGCATGTCTTGTATAGTAAGGTACGGCCGAGCGCTGATGGAGTGCATTAGCTTCTCCAGGGGGGCCGATGGCCTCTGGAAGGTCAAAGACGACACATTTGCATTTATGGGTTCTGAGCCAAGAGCTTTCCTTCTCCTGGGAATTCCTCCCTCTCCTCCTCCTCTGTTTTCTTACTTCGTCTTCTTCTTCTTTTCTGGGACATAAGATGCTTTCGTAAGTCATTTTTTTTGCTCCTGAATAATAAAAACGTATTTAGGGTTTTGAAAAAAAAACAGAAATTTAAAACTATCATACATACATACATATATACATGCGTATATATACAGATTTACACTATATATATATATATATATATATATATATATATATATATATATATATATATATATATATATATATATATATATATATATAATAATAAGAAGAGAGAGAGAGAGAGAGAGAGAGAGAGAGAGAGAGAGAGAGAGAGAGAGAGAGAGAGAGAGAGAGAGACTAGGAACGAAAATGAGAGATTAGGTGGAGAAAGGGGAGGGGGTGTAGGAGAGCGAGTTCTCGAGTCGGCCTTGGTTCTCGGCGGTTTGGGGGAGGGGGGGGGGGGGGTAATCAGGGATACCCAAATAGTATTTAAAGGTCCAGGCCTCCGGAATCACGAGCACTCTTGTGGTGGCGTCTTTCAGATCTGCTCTGCTTCTTAGGTCGTCTCCTTCTGCAGGACACAAGACGTTGTTGTGAGTTGGACTTAGTCTCTTTGATAGTCAGTCATTCTCTGGGGACTGAGATGTTTCTATTGCCAGCTCACCTTTCATGAGTTGAGATGAGAACAAAACTTTACAAATGACGCATTTCTAAAAGTGAAATATTCTTTCATACAATTTGTACAGTTCTTAATAAGGGGTCATTGCTTTTTCTAATAATTACAGTGAGTTATATTTGAAATTACTCCTTTCTTTTATAAGTCTACTGAGAAGTGGTCTCGAAGCGGTTTCAGGATGACATTAAGATTGTTAACAGTTGTACCAGACTGAACTGTGATCAATCTCTTTTCAGACCACATGTTTTTCAATATAAAAAGAGAAGGAGAGTTGAACAAGTACTGATTACAATCTAAAACTAATATATATATATATATATATAATATATATATATATATATATATATATATATATATATATATATATATATATAATTAATCTCTCTCTCTCTCTCTCTCTCTCTCTCTCTCTCTCTCTCTCTCTCTGCAGGTCCTTAACGAAACGCTCTCCTTCAGCCATGTTTCAGAGAACATTGATCCTGGCGGGAATTTCAGCTGCCTATGCTCAGTTTATTTCAAGTAAGTAAACAAAGGAGTCGAAAGAGCTTTGTGAAATTGTGCTGTGTCTGAGTTCTCATTTTTTGAAGTTGTTTACAGTTGCTTTCTTTACTCATTTAGTTTATGTTTAATATTCCTTTCAGTTGACCCGTGTCAGAGAATTACTTCTGCACTACAAACGGCGTTCCGTTCCGATGATCCACACACGTTCCCCAGTATCTCCGATTTCATTTATATTCGTGAAAACCAAAGGTTAGTTATGAATAACAAAAGAAGACGTGAATTTCGTTTTTGGCAACGTTTTAGAGAGAAAAAATACAATATAAACATTCTGCAACATTCTATTACAATGTGAGCATTGTCATTTCTTCTAAGCTGAAGCTGATTTTTTTATTCTTTCAGATACAACTTCGACTTCACTAACCTGATGTTTAAAGGTTTTTCCAATGTTTACTGCAGCTACTTCAATCATGATGAGCCTCACTTGGTAAGAAAGCATTATAAAATCTTCGTACTTTGTTACCTTATTATGTGCTATTCTGAAGATAACTAAACAAAACAATTAATTGTTTGTGGCTCGTTTGATTTTGTATATCGTTTCTTTAACAAGAAGAAATAATTCATTTGTCGTCTTCCTAATTCTCATTTATTTCTAATTAATTAATACCACACAAATTCTCTGTCTCTACGAATAATTCCTGATCTTTATAGACAACAATGAACCTCACAGGACAAAATTTGGGATTCCTTACCAATCACTTCAAAGTAAAATTTAATCAAGGAGATTTTGCCAATCAACATGAAAACAACTTTAAGTGAGTATTTCCAAAAGTGACTTTACCCGTATATTACCTGTCCCTCCTGTAGCATTGTAGAACAAAAATTCTTCTCGAATTTGAACTTTAAAGAGATAAGAGATTAGTCAATTGCCGTTAACAATGGCTTTTTTTCTACTGTCAGTTCGAAGCTGCGTGACTATACTTTGGAGTTAAACTTCGATAGGTATTATTACACGCTGGAACCCTACTTCACTCTCTGCATCACCAGTGAATCTCTCAATATGACCCTCCATGCTGAAAGAATCAGGGTAAGTGCTCCCTTTTCTCTTCCTTAATCAAGTCCCTTATATGGTCAACTCTTATTATTCAGTTTAGTCATCACTTGCGTGTTTATAAGAACTAAATAGAATAGAGAAAATGTTGATGTAATTAAAAAAAAAAAAACAATTATGAATGATCGGGCAGTCTCGGGAAATTGGTGTTATGAATGTGATTTCCACCATGTCTATTTGTATCTTTCCTCTTAGACCGACATTGGATCCAATCCACTACTGGCTCAGGAGCTGAATGATCATCCAGAGGCAGTGGTGGAGGCTATAAATAATTACCTTCCTCGCTTTGCCAACGACCTTACCTCAAAACTCAACGATATACTTTGCTATGTCCATGTCGTGGCTTTCCGAAGTGAAAGTGAGGGAATTTTCGACTACCCCTAAATAGATTCCGGACTCTGGCACCCGGTGGAGATCTAGGGACTGCTGGCAGAGGCTAAGAAGAAGAAGCCCCTTTTATATGTACGTAGTTCCATGAAGAAGAAAGAGGAATTATACTCTTGATACTAACATTCAGATAGGTTCAAATCGTTAGCAATTGATCATCATATTTTCTTTTTCTGTAATTTTTTTCTAGATTGAATTTAGAAAGCTTAATATTATGCAATAACCATTTGCTATATCTGCTTATATAGAAAGTATAAAACCTTTGTTTTTTAAATTCCCGAATATTTTTAAAACAAAAATAATGAAATGTTTAAAAGCAGTTATTTGTCATATCAATGCTATCAAATAAAATAATTGGTCTATTCCGGTCTTCTTATCCTTATGATTCTAGATAATGAGGGAAATTTAAAACTGTGATTGTACTACATAACGGTTTATATAAATCTATTCATGAATATAGTGTTTGATAAATATCTTTATTGATATATATATATATATATATATATATATATATATATATATATATATATATATATATATATATATATATATATATATATATATATATATATTAATGATTATTTCTGTGTGGATCTGTTATTTTTAGACTTATTTTATCTGTAGTAAGTACTTTACACTTGAGAATTACAAAAGGATGATGGAGGATTTGAATAGAAAAAGCAGAAATGTAGGACTAAGAATTGATACGAGTAACATTAAAATAATGTTCAATGAAAAGGCAGAGAGACAGCAAATAAGAGTTATGGACGAACGTCTGGAGATTCTTAATGAATATACATTTTACCCAAAAACCGATAAATCGGTTGGAACTTTTGACCGGGGAAACGTCTGTCTATATCCGAACATAACTTGACAACAAAACGTTTACCCGATTGAGCGGTTTAAAGAATTAATATAAAAATTTTAACCGGGTGTCGCCGGTCGCTTGCTTTTGACATTACCCATAGTCATAAAACAAAAAAATTCTGAGTAACGTACCTACAACTATAACGTTAAATAATAAAATAGCACACACGCCAACCTTTGATCACAGCACTGCATCATTTTTGCTTGTTCCCCGGTCGCGCTTGCCAGCGCTGTGATCAAAGGTTGGCGTGTATGCTATTTTATTATTTAACGTTATAGTTGTAGGTACGTTACCCAGAATATTTTTGTTTTATGACTATGGGTAATGTCAAAAGCAAGCGACCGGCGACACCCGGTTAAAATTTTTATATCAATTCTTTAAACCGCTCAATCGGGTAAACGTTTTGTTGTCAAGTTATGTTCGGATATAGACAGACGTTTCCCCGGTCAAAAGTTCCAACCGATTTATCGGTTTTTGGGTAAAATATCACTCTTTTTTTACGCATGCGTATTGATTAACTAGTTTATAGTCATATCTTCAAAATGTGAGGTCAAACATGTCTATAACTTATTATTCAGAAACTGAGAAATAAACATTGAAAGTTCACTTAAAGATGTCAGTTTGATGCCTTTTGAAACTTAAGAACGTGACTACAGCCTTCGTGATTACCGCAAAACATTCCCACATAGCCTAATACACAATTTAAAACATAATCTACAAAACCTGAGGTCGAACAGCTATCTAGCTCATTCAGAAGCTAAGATTATAGAGTTGAAACTTTGCTAAAAAGCGTCTATCCATGACTCTATATCGAATACATGAAAGTTGACGTCATTTTTGCTATTTTTTTGCATATTTCTGACGTCATATTTCACGAACCTTATAAGATAGGGACTTGAAACTTTTAGTATCGTCTAGTTAAATTGAATAGAACTAAATCCTAGAGTTTCAAGCTTATACTATGTCTGGAAAGCACTTTTCTGAAAACCCGGTATTTCTGGTTTACGTAATCGTATATAACAGCACTGGCAGCATTTTTGCTTGTTCCCCGGTCGCGCTTGCCAGCGCTGTGATACTTAGGACAGACAGTTAGTGGTTCCCCATAACATGAGATAAAAAACAAAAGAAGTATAGACGTGGTATGGAGAATTTGGTAAACAAAATGAGATTATCAAGGGTAAACTTCCATTCTCTCTCTCTCTCTCTCTCTCTCTCTCTCTCTCTCTCTCTCTCTCTCTCTCTAAAAAGAAAAGCATTTAATCATATAATCGGCCCAGTATTAACTTATGCATCAGAAACTTGGTCTTACTAAAGACTCAAAACACAAAGAGCTATGGCAAAAATAATGATTGGAACACACACACACACACACACACACATATATATATATATATATATATATATATATATATATATATATATATATATATATATATATATATATATGTAGTGTGCGTGTATATATATATATATATATATATATATATATATATATATATATATATATATATATATATATATATATATATATATATATGTGTGTGTGTGTATAATACACACACACACACACACACACATATATATATATATATATATATATATATATATATATATATATATATATATATATATATATATGTATATATATATGTATTTATATATGCACATGTATATACACATATATATATATGCAGCAACAGACATAAATAAGTTATATCGTCTCCTAAATGGTATAATGGGAAATGTAAAAGAAAAGAATCTACCTGATGGATACAGTGAACAAGGACTAGAAAATAATTTTCTAGTATTCTTTAAAAAAAAATAGAAAATATAACCAGGTCATTTGTAAATACTCAACATCAGATTATTGATACACCAGGCACACAGACAAAATTAATACGATTTAACAACATAACACAAGATGACATCACCAGAATTATCAAAAGAGCACAGAAAACAAACTGCGCGATCAATCCTATGCCAATATCTGAAGTAATTGGAGAGAGAGACTTTTCTAGTTTAGCCTAAATAATAATGGGAATAGCAAATGCAAGCATTGATGAATATAAGTTTCCTAAATCTGAGAAAATGGCTATAGTCACACCAGTTCTGAAAAATGTACTGGACTATCAGGAAGTAAGCTCATATACAGTAGACCAATTTCGAATCGGTAGAGTTTTACTGTATTACAGATAATAATTTCGAACAGAAAATATATGATTTCTTGTAGTGAATAACGTGATTTAACCGAATTTGACCATTTCAACCACAAACAGAACAACCAGTTCGACAAACTTCAAGTAGCCGAACTGGTTGTTGTTGTTGCGGTTGAAATGAAGGTGAAAACTGGTTGAATCACGTTATTTAATAGAGAAAAACATATATTTTCTGTTAAAATGTTAAAATATAATGGGTGAAAACTGGTTGAATCACATTATTTAATAGAGAAAAACATACATTTTCTGTTAAAATGTTAAAATATAATGGGTCTTGTTCCAATTCGGGCTTGCTTCGCTCACCAGAAAACAAAAACATCAAGAACATATGTACTGGCAAGCAGTAACGTTGAGCTGCGCATGCTAACATTAGCAACACTAAATATAATGGTTCTTGTTCCGCCACTGGCTCGCTTCGCTCGGGTGAAAATAAAACATCAAGCTCCTATGTAGTGGCAAGTGGTAATGTTGAGCTGCGCACGCTAAAAAACTAGTAAAACTAACACATTAAATTAAAGAAATTAATGACTAACTTTTATGACCGAACGACGAAACTTGTGGGTCACCGGGGTATTGTGGTTATGATGTCTTAACTTCTGTATATCCACATCGCCGTTTCTTCTTTGTCTTTGCTATCTTAGTTTCAGTAACCGTTGGGCTATTACATTATGAGATTTAATAATATTATCAACATTGGAATTCACTGAAATGCTTTTAAGTATGGAATACTGCAGTCGTTACAAGCTTCTATAACTTCAATCGTAAAATACGCAAAAAGACCTCATTTGGACAAAGGTTTCCACGGAAAAGGGTTTATTGGAAGATGGGGGTTGGGAAATATTAACCCCCCCCCCCCCCCCTCCCCCTGTGCAAACTTTCCATACGTATGGGTTCATGATTGGTTAACGGAAAAACAACAGAGTCTAGAGATAAACATGAATGAACCAGAATGGGAAACTTGTCCAGAGCAAGTATTTATATGAAATCAGGGTGTGACAAGGTAATAACAAAATGTATAAAAGTAATATAGAAAGATAAAATGGAGTGTTTGATGAATAATGTTTAATGGGAATATAAAATGAGGCGATTTTATAAGATATCGCATAATAAAATGTGTAATTCTTGGGTCAAACAAAATATGTATAAGCAGGTATTACATAATAGGAATGGTATAGTTGTACAGGATCAAGTTAAATACTTGTATAAACCAGGTGAAGTAGAATACTTGAATGTGGCGGGTAAAATGACGTAAGGGGAAAATGGGAAGAGATTATAGGAGAAGAAGTAATCCTATTGGTGGAGGCGGAGTTTATGTGCAGAAGGTCGAAAACTGTTATGTACTAACGAACGAACGGGAGCGACTACAACCGACCCATAAAATGTCAACAAATAAATGAAAAATACACCGTTAGTATAGGATATAGATAATAAGCGTATTTTTTCATCGGTTTATTATACATCCAAGAAGGTAATTTATAGAAAAGAAAAGGCTTGTTTTACCATTATATACCGTTTCCCCAGTATGTTTTCCCCACCACAAACCCAGAGTTCCCACTGGGGGTCCCCCATTATCGGTGGATATATATATATATATATATATATATATATATATATATATATATATATATATATATATATATATATATATATATATATATATATATATATGCAGAAGAACCACAGGGAAAATGAAAATACGAAATATACACTTAAGTCCTGACTAGTTTTGTGATACTTCCTCTGAGGAAGTATCACGAAACTAGTCAGGACTTAAGTGTATATTTCGTATTTTCATTTTCCCTGTGGTTCTTCTGCATCTGAGCATCACGTTTTCCTGTGATTTTTACACACACATATATATATATATATATATATATATATATATATATATATATATATATATATATATATATATATATATATATATATATATATACATTTCTGAAACTATTCATTTGCGACAGGAACGAGTGTCTTTTTCGATGATAACCGTACTGTAGTTTTTTCCCTAGGTTACATTACCCTGTAATACAGTACAATAATACCTTCGACTCTATCCTGTTTCAAAAGTACCTAAATATGTAATTCCTGAACAGCTAGTCAGTCACTTAGAAGTAATAGAAGCTTTGCCTGACAACCAATCTGCTTACAGAAAACTATACTCTACGGAGACAGCCATCTGCTCTGTTTTAAATGATATGCTGGAAATGATGTATGAAAATAAATGTGGTATTTTAATATTGCTCGATCTCAGTGCTGGTTTTGATACAGTTGTGCATGAACTGCTACTAAATGATCTACGGTCCATCGGCGTTGAGGATTAAACCTTTGAATACCTAAAAGACTACTTAGTTGGTAGAAATTACTGTGTACAAATTGGAAACTCTTACTCATCATATGAACTCTTAATAAGAGGGGTACCCCAGGGGAGTGTACTTGGCCTAATCTTATTCTGCATCTATACTATTGGTCTATCGAAAATACGACAAAGGCATGACGTGAAGTTCAAACTATTTGCAGATGACACACAATTTTACTTCTCCATAAATGATATAGATGACACTATTGAAACTCTAAACCGAATCCTTGATAGTGTCAAAGAATGGATGACATTTTAACAACTAAAATTAAATGAGAACAAAACTGAATTCATAATGTAAGAGAAACAGCGTGAGAAACTTGTGTGCTATTCAAATGAACTTAAATAATGACTCAATGCCGATATCTAGTAAAGTTCGAGATCTACTATCGTTTCCAGAGGCCGTGTAATAGTGTTTTTCCCAAATATCTAACAAACCGGCTTATGAATTTCCATGAAACTACAGCAATGAATGTTTCAAACATTGGCATAATTTTTGGTGGAACAATGAATTGACAGATGTGCTTAATTAACCCGTTTACTCTTAGAAAAAAGTGGAACTTCTTCCCTGCCTTCAGAGCGTTTTGAAGAAGTGTTACTTAATCACGTAACTGTGACCCAGGGGTTCCCCCAACCCTCCTTCGGTGTTTACACCTATGGCTATCCTAGTACTCCCGCCCCCCACTTCCTTCTTGCCTTCTTTCCTTCATTCCCATTGTTATTAGGCTACTGAGTAAATCCCTGTTAGGAGAGACTGTGTACTGCACATATAAAATGAGCCGGAAGAGCAATAAAATGGTTTATGGTGGTAGATAATGATTAGATGGTTAACACAAATTATCAAACATAATAGAAGAGGTTTAAAACAGGGGTGTGGAATCGCACTGAGAGATATTCTACTCGGACTCCTACAAATTTTAGATTTGCAACTAAAAAATAAAATAAAATAAAATAAAAACATTAGTAGAAATAGAAACCAAATTTTTTCCTTGAGAGTGATGATGGGTAAAATGTATAAGTGTCCATTTCTTGTTATTTTTTTTTTCATCCCTCATAAATCTATGGTTTCCAGCAATTGGTGATAACATTATTTTGGAAAAGCAAAGCTAATGAATACTTTGATACGAGTATATCAGCTTGGCATGTAGACAATGTCAATGGATTTCTCAAAGTAAGGTTGATTGGTTCATTAATTGAAGTGTGGTATAATTCCAGTAACAAAGTTGCAATGATATTTGTCACATACCCTTTAAGTAACAAAAGTAGGTACTGGTACTTATAACTTAAATAAATATATAAAACTATAGTTTGAAATATAATAAATCTTATGTATGTATGACCACACATACACACACACACACACATATATATATATATATATATATATATATATATATATATATATATATATATATATATATATATATATATATATATATATATATATATATACGATTTCAAAATTCATCAAATGGCCGATGTGATTGCCCTTATATGAAACATCTTTTAGAAGTCTACCTTCTAAGGAATTCAAGCTACTCTCTCTGGTGAAATTGATATGATAAATTATATCAAACAATGCTCTCTGTCATTTTCTTCCTGGCAATTGATGTATCGAGTAACCTGTGTTGTATGGATGAATAAGTCCTACGGCTTAACCTAAAGAAAACTATATTTCTATTGCTTTACCAACACTCGCTTGAAGTGCGAAGTGTAGGGTTAGCATGGCTTCTTTCGTCTTCTTGATCTTCAATGTAAGTGAGTGGGTAAGATATAAAACGTTGGTCTTGTGTTTAGGTAAAGTCTAAAGTTACGAATCACATTACCAGGTATGCTGAACTTTTACTGACAAAGAATTTCGTATTGCTTGGGGTAGATCATATGACAATTATCTATGGAGTTAAACAGGTGTTTAACCATTTTGGGGGATGGGAGGTACAGGGGAAGAAAGTTATAACAACGTCACTGAGGGACGTCATCACTTTTGCGAATGTGTGGGTGGCTAAGACTGGCTTTAGCCTCATTTTCCTAAGTAAAAAAGTTAAGGAAACGTAATCTGCAATGCACAGTATTTCCCAAAATTAGGCCATTGTATGAAGCGCTCCCTGCTTTGATATCATGGATATCCATCAGTTATTTTATGAGTTATTTGAAAAAAAAAAAAAACCACTATTACACGGCCTCTGGAAACGATAGTAGGTGTATTTATTGACTGTAACCTGTCTCTAAATGGCCAAATAAATAATATATTAAAAACTGTTGGTTATCATCTATGAAATTTTGCGTTTTTAAAAAAAGTACCTAGACGAAAATTCTGTAAAGAAACTTTTGATATACTGTTTTATTACCAGGATTGACTATTGCAACTCTATCTATTACAATTTACTAAAAGTGGAACTTAAGAAATTACAAAACATAATAAACAGAGGAGCAAGACTGATAAAAGGTGTCTCACCTAGAGAAAGGATCACCCCTTTACTAATTGATTTACACTGGCTGCCGATTAAATCGAGAATTGAATTTAAAATAAAATATGTACAATACCTCACCAAGTTATCAGAACCGGTCGTCCAAAATACTTAAGAGAATTGCTACATATTACGCAGCCAACAAATCGTGTCGACACGAGAATAGGTACAGAAGGCTTCAATCTGTTGCAACCTAGATATATGTCTACTTTAGGCTCCAAAGCTTTTAAATATGCAGCCCCGAGACTATATAATAAGCTCCCATGAGACGTTTGAATGATTGAAGACATTAAGGCTTTCAAGAGGAAACTGAAGACTTTCTTATTTCAACAGTCATACATCAGTGACAATTTAACACTAAATGAACAATACGCGATATGAAACGTTTAATCTGTACGAACAAGGTAAAACGACAGTGGAGGTCCTGTAGAGAGTGGGGTTCCTCTGCTGTATGGGACCGGAAAAGCAGCCATCAAAGTAAAGTACATATATATATATATATATATATATATATATATATATATATATATATATATATATATATATATATATATATATATATATATATATATTCAAATAAGCCATATATATTTTGATATATTAATGTCTGGATTCTCTTAACGACCTCGGGATCAGAGCCCCAGGCGAAATCTCACAAAGACAAGAGCTTGGCTCCGGCCGGGAATCGAACCCTGGTCGGCAAGCTTATATAGACAGTGACTAACCCATTCGGCCACTGTCTATATAAGCTTGCCGACCAGGGTTCGATTCCCGGCCAGAGCCAAGCTCTTGTCTTTGTGAGACAAGAGCTTGGCTCCGGCCGGGAATCGAACCCTGGTCGGCAAGCTTATATAGACAGTGACTAACCCATTCGGCCACTGTCTATATAAGCTTGCCGACCAGGGTTCGATTCCCGGCCGGAGCCAAGCTCTTGTCTTTGTGAGATTTCGGCGAAATCTCACAAAGACAAGAGCTTGGCTCCGGCCGGGAATCGAACCCTGGTCGGCAAGCTTATATAGACAGTGACTAACCCTTTCGGCCACTGTCTATATAAGCTTGCCGACCAGGGTTCGATTCCCGGCCGGAGCCAAGCTCTTGTCTTTGTGAGATTTCGCCTGGGGCTCTGATCCCGAGGTCGTTAAGAGAATCCAGACATTAATATATCAAAATATATATGGCTTATTTGAATATGAAAAACACGTAAAAATGTGCATATATATATATATATATATATATATATATATATATATATATATATATATATATATATATATATATATATATATGTGTGTGTGTGTGTGTGAGTGTGTGTGTGTGTGTGTGTGTAATGAATAGACAACAACGTCTCAGCAGCGTCCAGACATCGAAGACAGCTTCTCCTCGGACAGATCGTTCTGCAGATAGTTTTCAGGATAGCAGCAGAAATACTTTTACTTTTCTTCATTCATTGTCTTACATAACATTATTTCATCACTACAAACAATACATAATTCAGCTGTATATTTATAATTGAAAGATTTATTTCGAGTGATTAAATCAGTGTTGAATCATGCGTAGTAGATTTCAAGCTTCCCATAGAGACTAGGAAAGAAAGGACACTCACAGACCAGTTGCCCTCCATCTGCACGCAGGAACCTTCAACCTCAAGGGTAACCTAGAGAGAGAGAGAGAGAGAGAGAGAGAGAGAGAGAGAGGTCAAAGACATAGTATGCAAGCCCAGTAATTGGCTTAACAGAAAACTATACTATGTAATAAACACAGAGAAAACTAGAGGCAAAACAAAATAAAAGAAGGAATACAAAAGAGTAAAAGAAACAGATGTTGTCGTGAACATACATTGGATCCAAGAAAAAACACCTCAATAGAAGAAGATTCCTCTAAATTTTGAATAGGCCTACCACACGACGTAGGAGCGAAGAGGAGAAAATGATTTCATGTCAACTTTATGAAGAAGAAGAAGCAAAGAACTCTAAGACTTTATAGGAAACTTTCATCTTCTTCTTCAGTCTCCAAGAAAGGACCGTGCCAGGGAGGGAGGAACGGGGTTGGGTCTCTCCTAGGTTGAGTCCTGGCGGAGTCCTGCTTATCCGTGAGGCGAATCCTTTTTTTCTCAAACAGGTTGTAGAGAATAGGGATTCCGTGATCCGTGGAAAAGAAAAAAAAAAACTGCTTCGTCCAGTTTACGATCAGTAACTGCATTTGTAATGCACTGAAGTGTTTGTAAACATTTTAATAATAATAATAAAAATAATAATAATAATAATAATAATAATAATAATAATAATAATAACTAAATTCCTGCAACTTGGGACGGATATTATCAGTCCTTCCTCTTCTTCTTAACCTTGTTGTTGCATGACTACTCGGTCTCTCTCTCTCTTTCCTGTTGTCACAATCCCTCTCAAACTCTTTCTCTCTCTCCTTCTCTCTCTGTATCTCTTTCTTCTTCTTAACCTTTTGGCTGGATCTCTCTCTCTCTCTTGGCTGGCGGTGTTATTTTCTCACTGGATGCATCAGACGGGGGAAGGAATCGAAGGTATATATATGATAATTACTTTTTTTCTTTTTCTCTCTTTCCCGCTCTCTTTTTCTCTCTTTCTTACTCTCTTTCTCTTCTTCTCTCTCTCTCTTTCCAGGGAATGACTACTTCCCCTCTTTCCCTTCACACCCTCTCTCTCTCTCTCTCTCTCTCTTGGCTGGAGGTGTCATTGTCTCACTGGATGCATCAGACGGTGGAAGGAATCAGAGGTGTATATATATATATATATATTTATATCTATATATATATATATATATATATATATATATATATATATGATGAGTTCTTTTTTTATTTCTTCTATTTCTCTCTTTCCTTCCTTCTTTTGCTCTCTCTCTCTCTCTCTCTCTCTCTCTCTCTCTCTCTCTCTCTCTTGGCAGTGTCATTGTCCCACTCGATACATCAGACGGGGGGAGGAATCGAAGGTATATATATGATAATTCTTTTTTTCCTTCTTTTTCTCTCTCTTTCCTTCTCTCTTTTTCTCTCTTTCTCTTTCTCTCTTTCTCTTTTCCTCTCTCTCTCTCTTTCCCGGGAATGACTACCTCCCCTCTTTCTCACTCACAACACTCCCTCTCACGCTGGCTCTCTCTTCCTAAATAGAAAGAAAGAAAAAAAAAAGAAAGTAATAATAAGAAGAAGAAAGAGTGTTACTCCTAAGAAAAGAAGAAGCAACCCCTATATCATATACCCTGTGAGGCATCAGGGGCCTTCTGCCTTTTGGCTGGGTGGCTGTAGGACTGTATCTCTCCCTTGCATTCATTGCATTCTCTCTCTCTCTCTCTCTCTCTCTCTCTCTCTCTCTCTCTCTCTCTCTCAAAAGAAAGAAAGAAAGAAAGAAAGAAAGTAATGATAATGAAAAGAATGAGTGTTACTCCTAAGAGAAGAAGAAGCAACCCCTATCATATTCCCTGTGAGGCATTAGGGGCCTTTTGCCTTTTGGCGGGGTGGCTGTTTGACTGGATCTCTCCCTTGCATTCATTGCATTCTCTCTCTCTCTCTCTCTCTCTCTCTCTCTCTCTCTCTCTCTCTCTTTCTCTCTCTCTCTCTCTCTCTCTCTCTCTCTCTCTCTCTCTCTCTCTCTCTCTCTCTCTCTCTCGAGTTTTATTTGTGTTCCGGTGAAGTGAACACTTGTGCGTCCCTAAAAATATCCTGATTTAACGCGGATAACAAAAAGGCTATCGAGTGAAATATAGCTATAAGTTTCCGTGAATAGTCGGTGATTAGTTGGAGGGCAGAAAAGTCGGATAAAACGTCGGCATAGGATAGTTATCTTGTGAATTAATAAAAATCTGATCAAGATGGCATTGTATAACACAGGCAACTCGTGGAGAGACATCGCTGGAGTCAGCAAAAGTAAATTCCATGAGTTGGCGAAACAGGAGCTCGACCGATTGACAACAGATGTCACTAGCAACTCCAACCAGTGTGACGGAAAAATATTCGCAGACATATTGAAACAATGTGATCCAATAGATTGGAACAAATCTGCTGAAAACATCAGTAAAATAATTGAAGAAATTCCAAAGAAGATCCAAGTGATGAAGAGACTTATAAAGAAAGTCTACATCAATCAACACATTCCATCAAAGAACAATAACAAGTCCAATATGGTGAATATGCTGATTGATGCATTGGGAAAAAGAATGCAAAAATGGTGTAATACATGTAAGATATGGTATTCCGTTAATAATCCTCAACAACTGATTTGAAAATGTAATGCCTGCCATGTTCCAACACACCCCACATGTGCTGAAATACAGCAAAAAATAAAAAAATAGAGACACAAAGGTATTCTGCTCAAAAATGCTTAGTCTGGATAGAAAATATAATTAAGTCGAGACTAAAGCTGCAAATAATTGAAGAAGAAGAAGAAGAAGAAGAGAAAAATTAACAGGATATGTGTAAGGATGCAGAGGAAATCATTGATATAACTAATGATGCCATCCAACAACATACTTATGAAGAAATAAATTATCAGATGGAAACAAATAATAGACCCAAGAGACTCTACCCGGACCTTTAATACTTTTATGGAAGAGCAAGAACAAGAAAAAAAAGAAAAGAAAGATATGGTCTGTAATAGGCTGAAAAGAAGGAATTACAAATTTGGCGAAAGATGCTACTACAAGCATCCAAAGATATGCCATAATTATGAAATATATGGTAAATGTGCGTATTTAGACGGATATGGAGACGAATGCAGAGATCTCCATCCAAAAATATGCAATACCCTCAAAGAAGGAAAAGGATGCAGTTTCAATAAAAAATGTCGATATATGCATCCTGCAACTATGAATGAGAGTAAGAAAACTCATTAAACTGAAAAGAAAAACAAAAATGAAACAAAAAAAGAAACAATATAGCAGGCCGCGTATATACCGCACTATGCACCAAAAAAGGCCTTTCAACCCAAATCTCCACAAAGAGAGCCCAACTACAAAGAATGCATCTATAATGCCAGGGGTTGGTGCAGATATGAGGATAATTGCAGGTTTACACACAAAAATAAGTATGAAGGCGAAAGAACAAATATTATGGAAAAGTTCGATTTTTTAATGGCAGAATTCCGAGAAATGAAGAAAAGAACATCATATCAGCACAGGAAGGAAGCATGGGAGAATCCATATCATTACCAATATTAAATAATGGGAATGAAACACAAACCATAATAGTGATGAATGCACAGGGTTTAGTCACGAGTAACTCTAAAAGGAAAATAGAGTTCCTAGAAGAACTAACCCAAATTGAAAAAATAGATATATTAAATATAAGTTTAACATGGTATTCCCAAGAAACTGGCAGTGATGACCAGATAAAGGGTTTCCAAGCTTATAGATCAGACAAAAAAAATAGGAATCAAGGGGGAACCGCAATATATGGAAGAGACATAAATCAAGGAAAAGTCTGTGAAAAATACAGCAACACAGAATGTGAATTGATTGCGGTAGAATTTGAATTTGAAAAACTAGTGAATATTGTAGTTTACAGACCCCCAAATACTAAGGAGTTTGACATAATAATAGAAAAAATAGATGATATATGTAGAAACCATAAAGACTGGAATATACTCCTATCCGGAGATTTTAACTTTCCTTTCGTGGATTGGAAAGAATGGATAGAAGAAAGTGGTTGTATGTATACATATAAAAAAAAGAGTAATAGTAGCGCAGAAGATAAGAGGCAATTTGAAAAGCTTCAAGATATGCTATTAGAACATAATATGCAACAAATAAACCACATTCCAACAAGAAAGGAAAATGTCCTAGATATAGTATTTGTGAATGAGGTGAATTATGTTAAAGAAATAATAGTGTATAACACGGGAATTTCAGACCACAATGTCATAGAATTGATAGTTCATTCCAAAGCAAGTGATCACAGAATTAATAAAAGCACAAAACTTTGGGAAGGATATGAAAAATATAATTTTTACAGTAAGAATATAAAATGGTCAGAAATAAATGAAGAACTGAATAAAGAATGGAAAAATGTATTTATAAGTGATAATATACAGGTAAATACGGACATACTGTACAAAATACTGGAGAAAATTGTTGAAAAATATGTACCGAAAAAAACAATAAACAAAAGACGTGCATACCAAGAGACAAAAGGATCTTATTTCAGAAAATTAGAAAGTGGAAGAAAAATCTTGCAAAAGAAAAAAATGTGTGGAAAATGAGGGAAATAAAATGTAAGATAGAAAAGGCAGAACAAAAGATTATACAGTCGAAAGAAAATGAAAAAACGGACTTAGAAGAAAGGACACTTCAAAATATAAAAAGATACCGCAAAGTACTTTACTCCTATGCAAAAAAGATGAATAAAGGAAGAATAGAAATAGGCCCTCTAAGAATTGAAGGACGGCTAACGAATGAAAAAAAGGAAATATGCAACATATTAGCAGAAAAATATAAGAGTGAGTTCACCCCAAGAATTGCGAATGAGAATAATGAAACAGAAATGAGAGAAGAAAATGTTGAATATCTAATGGATATAGATATTAACGAAGCAGATATTGTCACGGCTATAAACGAAATTAAAAATGGATCGGCAGCCGGACCAGATGGAGTTCCAGCGATTTTGTTAAAAAAAACTGCAAACACTATCGCGAAGCCGCTTGCAATACTTCTAAGACAGAGTGTAGATATGAGCGAGATATATGTTAAACATAAATTGGCTTATATAACCCCTATCTTCAAAAGTGGATCAAGACTAGAGGCAAGCAATTATAGACCTGTTATTCTAACATCACATATTATGAAAGTGTATGAGAGGGTAATAAAAAAGAAAATAATGAACCATTTGGTCAAAAATAATTTGTTTAATATGGGTCAACACAGTTTCGTGCCTGGAAAATGTACACAGACCCAACTGATAGCACACTATGAAAACATATATAAAAATATGATAAATGAAAAAGACACAGATGTGATCTATCTAGATTTTGCAAAAGCCTTTGACAAGGTAGACCATAACATATTGGAGAAAAAATGAGAAAGCATAATATTGTGGGAAAGATAGGAAAATGGGTAAAAGAATTCCTGCAAAACAGAAAACAGATAGTGATTGCAAATGACGAGAAATCAGATGAAGCCCAGGTAATATCGGGTGTGCCACAAGGTACGGTATTAGCTGCACTGCTGTTTGTTATTATGATCTCAGACATAGACTGTGATGTTGAAAACTCCGTAGTGAGAAGTTTCGCCGATGACACAAGAATAAGTAGAGAAATTACTTGTGATGAAGATAGGAGCTCACTACAAAGAGATCTAAACAAAATATATGAATGGACGGAGATAAATAGGATGGTATTTAACTCCGATAAATTTGAATCAATAAATTATGGAAACAGAGAAGGAATGGTGTATGCATACAAGGGACCTACTAATGAGACAATCACAAACAAGGAAGCACTTAAAGACCTTGGTGTAATTTTAAATAGGAATATGTTATGCAACGACCAAATAGCAACACTGTTGGCTAAATGTAAAGCAAAAATGGGAATGTTATTCAGACACTTTAAAACAAGAAAAGCTGAACACATGATTATGCTTTACAAAACTTATGTGCGTAGTAGACTCGAGTACTGCAATGTGATATGGTACCCACACTACCAAAAGGATATTGCGCAAAGAGAGAGTGTACAAAGGTCCTATACTGCTAGAATAGAAGAAGTTAAGGACCTTGACTACTGGCTACTGGGAAAGACTGCAATTTTTAAAACTATACAGTCTAGAAAGGAGAAGAGAACGCTACATGATAATACAAGCATGTAAGCAAATAGAAGGAATTACTGAAAACATCATGGAACTTAAAATATCAGAAAGAGCAAGCCGAGGTAGATTAATAGTGCCAAAAAATATTCCAGGTAAACTGAGAAAGGCGCACAGGACATTAATCCACTACGCACCAGCATCGATAATGCACTGACTATTTAATGTGCTGCCAGGTCATCTAAGAAACATATCAGGAGTGAGCGTAGATGTGTTTAAGAATAAGCTCGATAGATACCTAAGATGCATCCTAGACCATCCTAGACTGGAAGAGGCAAAATACACCGGAAGATGCATTAGCAACTCTCTGGTGGATATACGAGGTGCCTCACACTGAGGGACCTGGGGGAACCCAAACAAAAAAATAAGGCAATAAGGTAAGGCTCTCTCTAGAAAGAAAGAAAGAAAGAAAGAATAAAGAAAGAAAGAAAAAAAGAAAGAAAGAAAAAAAGAAAGTAATAAGAAGAAGAAGAAAGAGTGTTACTCCTATGAGAAGAAGAAGCAACCCCTCTCATATTCCCTCTGAGGCATCAGGGGCCTTCTGCCTTTTGGCTGGGTGGCTGTTTGACTGGATCTCTCCCTTGCATTCATTGCATTCTCTCTCTCTCTCTCTCTCTCTCTCTCTCTCTCTCTCTCTCTCTCTCTCTCTCTCTCTCTCTCTCTCGAGTTGTATTTGTGTGCTGGTGAAGTGAACACTTGTGCGTCCCTAAAAATATCCTGATTTAACGCAGAGAACAAAAAGGCTATCGAGTGAAATATAGCTATAAGTTTCCGTGAATAGTCAGTGATTAGTTTGAGGGCAGAAAAGTGGGATAAAACGTCGGCATAGGATAGTTATATTGTGAATTAATAAAAATCTGATCAAGATGGCATTGTATAACACAGGCAACTCGTGGAGAGACATCGCTGGAATCAGCAAAAGCCAATTCCATGAGTTGGCGAAACAGGAGCTCGACCGATTGACAACAGATGTCACTAGCAACTCCAACCAATGTAACGGAAAAATATTCGCAGCCATATTGAAACAATATGATCCAATAGATTAGAACAAATCTGCGGAAAACATCAGTAAAATAATTGAAGAAATTCCAAAGAAGATCCAAGTGATAAAGAGACTTATAAAGAAAGTCTACATCAATCAACACATTCCATCAAAGAACAATAACAAGTCCAATATGGTGAATATGCTGATTGATGCATTGGGAAAAAGAATGCAAAAATGGTGTAATACATGTAAGATATGGTATTCCATTAATAATCGTCAACAACTGATTAGAAAATGTAATGCCTGCCATGTTCCAAAACACCCCACATGTGCTGAAATACAGCAAAAAATAAAAAATAGAGACACAATGGTATTCTGCTCAACATGCTTACTCTGGATAGAAAATATAATTAAGTCGAGATTAAAGCTGCAAATAGTTGAAGAAGAAGAAGAAGAAGAAGAAGAAGAAGAAGAGAAAAATGAACAGGATATGTGTAAGGATGCAGAGGAAATCATTGATATAACTAATGATGCCATCCAACAACATACTTATGAAGAAATAAATTATCAGATGGAAACAAATAATAGACCCAAGAGACTCTACCCGGACCTATATACTTTTAGGGAAGAGCAAGAACAAGAAAAAAAAAGAAAAGAAAGATATAGTCTCTAATAGGCTGAAAAGAGGGAATTACAAATTTGGCGAAAGATGCTACTACAAGCATCCAAAGATATGCCATAATTATGAAATATATGGTAAATGTGCGTATTTAGACGGATATGGAGACGAATGCAGAGATCTCCATCCAAAAATATGCAAAACCCTCAAAGAAGGAAAAGGATGCAGTTTCAATAAAAAATGTCGATATATGCATCCTGCAACTATGAATGAGAGTAAGAAAACTCATTAAACTGAAAAGAAAAACAAAAATGAAACAAAAAAGCAGGCCGCGTATATACCGCACTATGCACCAAAAAAGGCCTTTCAACCCAAATCTCCACAAATAGAGCCCAACTACAAAGAATGCATCTATAATGCCAGGGATTGGTGCAGATATGAGGATAATTGCAGGTTTACACACAAAAATAAGTATGAAGGCGAAAGAACAAATATTATGGAAAAGTTGGATTTTTTAATGGCAGAATTCCGAGAAATGAAGAAAAAAACATCATATCAGAACAGGAAGGAAGCATGGGAGAATCCATATCACGACCAATATTAAATAATGGGAATGAAACACAAACCATAATAGTGATGAATGCACAGGGTTTAGTCACGAGTAACTCTAAAAGGAAAATAGAGTTCCTAGAAGAATTAACCCAAATTGAAAAAATAGATATATTAAATATAAGTTTAACATGGTATTCCCAAGAGACTGGCAGTGATGACCAGATAAAGGGTTTCCAAACTTATAGATCAGACAGAAAAAATAGGAATCAAGGGGGAACCGCAATATATGGAAGAGACATAAATCAAGGAAAAGTCTGTGAAAAATACAGCAACACAGAATGTGAATTGCTTGAAGTAGAATTTGAATTTGGAAAACAAGTGAATATTGTAGTTTACAGACCCCCAAATACTAAGGAGTTTGACATAATAATAGAAAAAATAGATGATATATGTAGAAACCATAAAGACTGGAATATACTCCTATCCGGAGATTTTAACTTTCCTTTCGCGGATTGGAAAGAACGGATAGAAGAAAGTGGTTGTATGTATACATATAAAAAAGAGAGAGGCAATTTGAAAAGCTTCAAGATATGCTATTAGAACATAATATGCAACAAATAAACCACATTCCAACAAGAAAGGAAAATGTCCTAGATCTAGTATTTGTGAATGAGGTGAATTATGTTAAAGAAATAATAGTGTATAACACGGGAATTTCAGACCACAATGTCATAGAATTGATAGTTCATTCCAAAGCAAGTGATCACAGAATTAATAAAAGTACAAAACTTTGGGAAGGATATGGAAAATATAATTTTTACAGTAAGAATATAAAATGGTCAGAAATAAATGAGGAACTGAATAAAGAATGGAAAAATGTATTTATAGGTGATAATATACAGGTAAATACGGACATACTGTACAAAATACTGGAGAAAATTGTTGAAAAATATGTACCGAAAAAAAAACAATAAACAAAAGACGTGCATACCAAGAGACAGAAGGATCTTATTTCAGAAAATTAGAAAGTGGAAGAAAAATCTTGCAAAAGAAAAAAATGTGTGGAAAATGAGGGAAATAAAATGTAAGATAGAAAAGGCAGAACAAAAGATTATACAGTCGAAAGAAAATGAAAAAAGGGACTTAGAAGAAAGGACACTTCAAAATGTAAAAAGAAACCCCAAAGTACTTTACTCCTATGCAAAAAAGATGAATAAAGCGAAAATAGAAATAGGCCCTCTAAGAATTGAAGGACGGCTAACGAATGAAAAAAAGGAAATGTGCAACATATTAGCAGAAAAATATAAGAGTGAGTTCACGCCAAGAATTGCGAATGAGAATAATGAAACAGAAATGAGAGAAGAAAATGTTGAATATCTAACGGATATAGATTTTAACGAAGCAGATATTGTCACGGCTATAAACGAAATTAAAAATGGATCGGCAGCCGGACCAGATGGAGTTCCAGCGATTTTGTTAAAAAAAACTGCAAACACTATCGCGAAGCCGCTTGCAATACTGCTAAGACAGAGTGTAGATATGAGCGAGATATATGTTAAACATAAATTAGTTTATATAACCCCTATCTTCAAAAGTGGATCAAGACTAGAGGCAAGCAATTATAGACTTGATAGTCTAACATCACATATTATGAAAGTGTATGAGGGTAATAAAAAAGAAAATAATGAACCATTTGGTCAAAAATAATTTGTTTAATATGGGTCAACACAGTTTCGTGCCTGGAAAATGTACACAGACCCAACTGATAGCAAACTATGAAAACATATACAAAAATATGATAAATGAAAAAGACACAGATGTGATCTATCTAGATTTTGCAAAAGCCTTTGACAAGGTAGACCATAACATATTGGAGAAAAAAATGAGAAAGCATAATATTGTGGGAAAGATAGGAAAATGGGTAAAAGAATTCCTGCAAAACAGAAAACAGATAGTGGTTGCAAATGACGAGAAATCAGATGAAGCCCAGGTAATATCGGGTGTGCCACACGGTACGGTATTAGCTGCACTGCTGTTTGTTATTATGATCTCAGACATAGACTGTGATGTTGAAAACTCCGTAGTGAGAAGTTTCGCCGATGACACAAGAATAAGTAGAGAAATTACTTGTGATGAAGATAGGAACTCACTACAAAGAGATCTAAACAAAATATATGAATGGGCGGAGATAAATAGGATGGTATTTAACTCCGATAAATTTGAATCAATAAATTATGGAAACAGAGAAGGAATGGTGTATGCATACAAGGGACCTAATAATGAGACAATCACAAACAAGGAAGCAATTAAAGACCTTGGTGTAATTTTAAATAGGAATATGTTATGCAACGACCAAATAGCAACACTGTTGGCTAAATGTAAAGCAAAAATGGGAATATTATTCAGAAACTTTAAAACAAGAAAAGCTGAACACATGATTATGCTTTACAAAACTCATGTGCGTAGTACACTCGAGTACTGCAATGTGATATGGTACCCACACTACCAAAAGGATATTGCGCAAAGAGAGAGTGTATAAAGGTCCTATACTGCTAGAATAGAAGAAGTTAAGGACCTTGACTACTGGCTACTGGGAAAGACTGCAATTTTTAAAACTATACAGTCTAGAAAGGAGAAGAGAACGCTACATGATAATACAAGCATGTAAGCAAATAGAAGGAATTACTGAAAACATCATGGAACTTAAAATATCAGAAAGAGCAAGCCGAGGTAGATTAATAGTGCCAAAAAATATTCCAGGTAAACTGAGAGAGGCGCACAGGACATCAATCCACTACGCACCAGCATCGATAATGCTGCGACTATTTAATGTGCTGCCAGCTCATCTAAGAAACATATCAGGAGTGAGCGTAGATGTGTTTAAGAATAAGCTCGATAAATACCTAAGATGTATCCCAGACCATCTAAGACTGGACGATGCGAAATATACCGGAAGATGCATTAGCAACTCTCTGGTGGATATACCAGGTGCCTCACACTGAGGGACCTGGGGGAACCCAAACAAGAAAATAAGGCAATAAGGTAAGGCTCTCTAGAAAGAAAGAAAGAAAGAAAGAGAGAAAAAAAGAAAGTAATAATAAGAAGAAGAGTGTTACTCCTATGAGAAGAAGAAGCAACCCCTATCATATTCCCTGTGAGTCATCAGGGGACTTCTGCCTTTTGGCTGGGTGGCTGTATGACTGGATCTCTCCCTTATATTCATTGCATTCTCTCTCTCTCTCTCTCTCTCTCTCTCTATCTAGAAAGAAAGAAAGAAAGAGAGAAAAAAAGAAAGTAATAATAAGAAGAAGAAAGAGTGTTACTCCTAAGAGAAGAAGAAGCAACCCCTATCATATTCACTGTGAGGCTTCAGGGGCCTTCTGACTTTTGGCTGGGTGGCTGTTTGACTGGATCTCTCCCTTGCATGCATTGCATTCTCTCTCTCTCTCTCTCTCTCTCTCTCTCTCTCTCTCTCTCTCTCTCTCTCTCTGGAAAGAAAGAAAGAAAGAAAGAAAGAATAAAGAAAGAAAGAAAGAATGAAAGAAAAAAAGAAAGTAATAATAATAAAAAGAAAGAGTGTTACTCCTAAGAGAAGAGGAAGCAACCCCTATATCATATTCCCTGTGAGGCATCAGGGGCCTTATGCCTTTTGGCTGGGTGGCTATTTGACTGGATCTCTCCCTTGCATTCATTGCATTCTCTCTCTCTCTCTCTCTCTCTCTCTCTCTCTCTCTCTCTCTCTCTCTCTCTCTCTCTCTCTCTCTCTCTCTCACTAGAAAGAAAGAAAGAAAGAAAGAAAGAAAGAATAACGAAAGAAAGAAAAAAAAAGAAAGTAATAATAAGAAGAAGAAAGAGTGTTACTCCTAAGAGAAGAAGAAGCAACCCCTATCATATTCCCTGTGAGGCATCAGGGGCCTTTTGCCTTTTGGCTGGGTGGCTATTTGACTGGATCTCTCCCTTGCATTCATTGCATTATCTCTCTCTCTCTCTCTCTCTCTCTCTCTCTCTCTCTCTAGAAAGAAAGAAAGAAAGAATAAAGAAAGAAAGATAGAAAGAAAGAAAAAAGAAAGTAATAATAATAAGAAGAAAGAGTGTTACTCCTAAGAGAAGAAGAAGCAACCCCTATCATATTCCCTATGAGGCATCAGGGGCCTTCTGCCTTTTGGCTGGGTGGCTGTAGGACTTAATCTCTCCCTTGCATTCATTGCATTCTCTCTCTCTCTCTCTCTCTCTCTCTCTCTCTCTCTCTCTCTCTCTCTCTCTCTAGAAAGAAAGAAAGAAAGAAAGAATAAAGAAAGAAAGAAAAAAGAAAGTAATAATAATAAGAAGAAAGAGTGTTGCTCCTAAGAGAAGAAGAAGTAACCCCTATATCATATTCCCTGTGAGGCATCAGGGGCCTTCTGCCTTTTGGCTGGGTGGCTGCAGGACTGGATCTCTCCCTTGTCTAATAAAGGACATTCATAGTTTGCTGAAGATCTATGAAAACATTCAGAAACAATTGAATGAAATATGAATGGAAGAACTTGCGGGAAATCTACATGGAAGCAATGCATTTTATTTATTAAGACTTTTTCACTATTCTTACTAGTAGAGTAAGAAACAGGACCAAACAGTAATAATAATAATAATAATAATAATAATAATAATAATAATAATAATAATAATAATAATAATAATAATAAAAATAATAATAATAATAATAATAATAATAAAAGCCACCGTCCTTTCTTCCGTGGAGACCAAGTGTAATTAGATGATATCTTTGATCTTAAGGGAAAATAATAAAAAAAGCACTATTATTATTATTATTAGCTTAAGCACTTCATTCCACGACTTGAAGCACTTAATAAACTGGTAAAAGAAATAAAACTCTTTAGGGGATATTGGTGCAAGGGCTCGCAATGCTCCCCCCCCCCACTAACCACCCACCTTTTACTAAATTCCTGATTACACCATGCCCCTACATTAATTTAACTTCAGACTTCTATACATTGGATCACACGTAGTTATACAAAGTTCTTGAGAGAGAGAGAGAGAGAGAGAGAGAGAGAGAGAGAGAGAGAGAGAGAGAGAGAGAGAGAGAGAGAGAGAATGAATGTAAAGTATTGACAATGAATACTGATGCTAAGGGGCAAAAGAGATGGACGAAACCATCTAAATAGTTTTCTTAAGAATAACATTGTCGGCGTCCATTCCAGGGTCTAAGTGAAATAAAGACCTCAGCCTTTCAGATCATACGAAAAATATATACTAGCGTCTGGCCTTGGTAACACGACTTTCTCTTATTTTACCTTAATCAATTCTGATTCTCCTCTGTTATGCCAACCCATGGGTCGGCTGAGGTTTGAATACACTCGGTGTCCTTATGCAAGTGGGAGACAACCACCAATGCAGGTACAGTTGGCCTCATTAATTTCAGTACACTTTCCAGGATGTTAAGGAGACGTTGCATGTAGCCCTGTTTTTAGCAAAACAGAAACTGTTGGCAACGCCGCCTGTAAAACAAAGTCTTTCAACTTGAAAACAAGAGGCCAAAAGCATTTGTATTCATTTTATGAAATGGTGTTGAGCAAATAATAATGTTTTCCTGTACAGACATAAGTAAAATTAATTTAACTGCCTTTGATCAAGGGTTTACAAGCTATAAGCACAACAACTATGTTCTACAGGTAACGTTGCAAACAGTTCATCTTTAGTTAGACACAATATTATCCTCTATAATATACAGATATCAGACATTTCCTTGCCGGAATGAATGAAGGCAACTGTATAATAGGAAGTAAAATTTGAGAGGTTGGACAGAAAAATGGAAGGAGGATAATAGGTATTATTACTATTATTATTATTATTATTATTATTATTATTATTATTATTATTATTATTATTATTATTATTATTATTGCTTGATAAGTTATAACCGTAGCTGGAAAATCAGGATGGTGTAAGCCAAAGGGCTCCTACAAGGTGAATAGCCCAGTGATTTTTCGCACCTCCTGTAAACGTTTGATTTCAGAGCTGATTCCTGAGTCACTTAAGATCCACGAACATATAACAAAATCTGTCATTGTGGACACGGTCCAATTCCAAAAGCTTCATTATTTTATTAGGGCAGTGGAATGTGCACTAAAAAAAGGTGCATGATTATGGTGTAGAGTAGTATTTTTTAAATTTTATTTTTTATTTATTTTTTTGCTATCCTCTATGTATCTTTAATAGTTTGAAGAACATATAAGAAATAACTTTTGGAGTACCGTACAGTAATGTAATGTTTAAGAGCTTTCGTTTTAATTCTCTCGTTCTTTGTAAATTTTTTGGTGTCTCAGCCTTATTGTTTTGTATATGCATAAATATATTTCATTTGTTTATATTAAAGTTTTGTCTGCCATTTTGGGTTGATTAAGTCATGTAGTACAGTTTTATTATTGTAGATTGATAAACTTTGTCTACTGTTCTTAGCAAAAACTTTCTTTTTTTTCACAGTAAAAATATCGGTACATATATCATTGAAGAAGGTTGCAAGGACTTCTGCATGCTACTGTAACAATTAATAACTTAGCTGGGGTGTATTTAGTATATTAAAGTGCAAAGTTATTGGGTGTGTTCTTTTACATGGTTAGACACACATAGACGTATAATAAATGCATATTTTAATGGCTATTGGAGCCATGTTCGTATGACTTTACATTACAAATTTATTTTTCATACTACTCTTAGTATCAGCTATTTTTCTTTAGAAATGGCTTTTATAATGCGAATTGTTACATGGAAAACATTATTGTGGATTTGTTGAAGAATGTACATCCTATAAAGAGTTCAATCTATGAAGTGTCCTTGCACAGCGCACAGTTGGATAGTCACAGAAGACGGTAAATCTGAATTTAGCAAATCTTGATTCAGAATCTTCACTCTTCTCTATACTGATTTTGTAAATGTTATTAGAATATATCTTAATATCATTTACTCAATGATTTTGGTTTTTAAAAGGGAAGTAATAAAACTGAAGTAGTAAACGGATGTTGGATCGAAGAAAACCAGCTCATCATTAACTCTTGCAGTCACAAAGATGTGACTGTTATAGCCCTTCTGGTTGCTTGGGATGAATCCAGAGGTCCACACTAAATCCCTTATTAACTTCCACACCCTACTATCACTTAGGGAATTTTTTTTGTTGAGGAACCCTTGCTGGGACAAAGTTGGGTACTTCTATACCAACCAACCATAGGGTAAAGGTTGAAATTGATGGAAAATGTAATAGCCGAATTATTGTAAAATCAAATATCGGTAAAATTAAATATCTGTAAAATTGAAAGATTTTGCCCCATGGTCGTGGAATTTAAATGACCCTGGAATTAGCTCTGCCTTTAAACATGTACATGAAGTGCAAAGAATCTCTATAGAACAGATCACAAGATAGTAAAGACCGGAGAACATTTCTTACAAGACTAAGGTGTAAATGGGAATAAAGTAATTCCACACTTTGCTAAGATAAGTACACATTGGAAATGCTGCCAATGTTATCATGCTACAAAATCATAAAATACTTTGTACCTGACATGTACATACACACACACACACACACACACACACACACACATATATATATATATATATATATATATATATATATATATATATATATATATATATATATATATATATATATATATATATATCAGCAAAGCTGCCAATGTTATCATGCTACAAAATCATAAAAGACTTTATATATATATATATATATATATATATATATATATATATATATATATATATATATATATATATATATATATATATATATATATATATATATGTGTGTGTGTGTGAGTGTGTGTGTGTGTGTGTGTGTGTGTTTAGAGTTTCATGGAGAAACAAATTTACACGACTAGTACGGAAAATAAAGATTGAAAATGCTAAAATTTTCAAATTATATGAACTAATCTTCATACTATCGAAAAAGGCAGAAAGCTGCAAAATATATACCAATTACTTTATACATGCATATAGAAAGCAAGAGAAGACACTAAGATGTTTAATCCAAAACACTTTATAAAGAATCACAAAAAGGAAAAGAAAAACTTCAGAATTGCTCCTGAAGTTTTTTCTGACACACATTCTTCCAACAACAAAAGAGAAATGTATAGAGCTCAATTGCTTGAGGATACACTCAGACACATTTTATCTGTTTCCTTATTTCCTTTCCTCACTGGGCTATTTTCCCTGTTAGAATCCTTGGTCTTATAACAACCTTCTTTTCCAACTAGGGTTGTAGCTTAGCTAATAATAATAATAATAATAATAATAATAATAATAATAATAACAGCAAAGGAATGAGTCCCGGGAACCTATAGAAAGTGACGAGAATAGTTTCTATGTCCATAATGAATGTCTATGTCCCTTGGTAGTAGGACAAGGATAAAATATTGGAATCAATGCTGTAAATGTACGGTACAGTTAGATGTCTCTTGAATTGTTATATAAACAACTATGAAGAAAGAAAAATTAGTAGCAAGGCTACGAGACCAGAATGGCTGAGATCTAGTTCATCAGCATGACCTGATGTTACTTCCATACCTTGGGTCAGTAGAAAGACCTGAATATTCATTTAGCAACAATAGATGCAATAGAAGTTCTATCCAATGCCAGCATACAACCTTCATTTGGCACAAACATCCACTGAAGGAGAAAAGCCAAGTGATGGCATAGTGGCACACTGAAATTCAATCTGACTTACAGTAGTTCACTGTTCTATATTTGTACAGTAGAGTAATTGATTTGGAGTGACGATAAGGAAGAGCCAACAAAGCCACACTAATTTAATTAATTATCAAATCAAACATCATTAAAGTTTTTATAAAAGATATCACCCTTCATGAGGAATGACAGGAAATGCCATCAAATTGTGTTTTTTACTAAAAACAACAAACACTACGACCCTCCATCCATAAGGGCTCGGCCAGACCAAGCGCGTTGAGCGGCGAGGTTAGCGGCATGACTCGGCGGCAAGCCAGCGACAAAATGTTGGGTGGCCACACCGGAACCGCCACACCTCTCTTGCTCCCCACTCCCAGCTGATAACCTTCCTCGTAAACATGACGATGGTGTTTGAGTAGGAAATTGCTTCCGATTGAAAATCGCTATTTTAATCTGAACTATAAATTACACAAGAGTCTGGATTCACGATTTTAATAAACAGAGAAGGGAAAATAAGTTAATTTCGAAATTAATGTTGCCAGTCTCGTTTGTACGGCGACAGATTTAATGAATATCTGCATATTTCACAAGTCTTTAGATTCTTTGATGGCAACATCCTTCCTGGATTCAGGCTCAAAAAACAAACGTCGAACTATAGACAACCTCAATCTCTCTCTTACCAGGTATTAGAGAACCAAGACTTATGACCGTCACCTGTGTAACACTGTGAACGTTGTAGAGCACACCCCTTGCTTGTAGCTCGTTTGTACATTGTTTATATGCCAAATACAAATATAAATCGTTCCTATTTATGTACAAACGTTCCGAGGGAGAAGTCATTGTTAAAAGACATTATTGTAAGTGATGCAACGAGCTGAGTGATAATGTGGTGACTAGTGCCAGCCAAGGGTAAACTAAACGTGGCCATAACAAAAGTGAACGGACTTGAATCTAATGCAACCGGGCATTGTCAAGAACAGTGTTGCTGTGTATTAAAGTTAAGTCTGTTACTAGACCTACCTAATTGTGTGTCTCTACACCACGATATGAACAAACTCGCAAACCTGTGGAGAACGTGAATACAGCAAAAAGGACTCAAAAGGTCAGTAGTACCCAAATGGTTTACAGTGATTAAAGGGATTCACTCTGTCAGTAATTCCCTAGTAGGTAATTCACAGTGATAAATGGCTGCACAAAGCATTGGTTGCCCAGTGCCTGGATGCACCTATTGAACCGAGGCATCCACAGAGCCCATCATTACCGCAGCGCTCCTGAACACACACACAATGACTCATGCCCAGGGCTCAGTAGCTCAATACCACCCGCCAATTTCTAGTAGAATGCATTAATGATGAAAAGAAGATTATAAGAACCATAGAAAAAGTTTCCTATAAAATTAATGTGACTGAGGCAGCAATCCCCTTCAATATTCAAGCTATGATAATGATTTTGGCGTCATTCCAAAGCAAAACAATTGCAGCCATCAGTGAGAATGAACGGAATAACCTAGATTGGTTATGCCCACACTGCGTACGTGAAGCCAGACAAAACAATTTAGTAATATCAAAATTAAAGGAAGATGTAAACATGAGAAATCTGGCCCTGAACGAAAAAGATGCGAAAATAGATGACTTGGAAAATAAACTTGCGGACCTTAGCGCAGACGCAGCAAATTCCACCCAGACCACCGACCTCATTGAGAGAGTTGATATTCTTGCCATGAATATGGAATACATTAAAGCAACACTTCAAACATTGATAGACCTAAAACTGGAGAAACCGACATTTGCTGACAAAGTTAAGGGAAACAAATCTGTTGATAATTAAATCAACTATTACAACAATTAAATTACTGAAAGAAAATGGGAGGTTGAACAAGCACTTAAAGACATTCCTATACTCAACACCAGGTCAGCTACGAATGGAAATGTTGTTGTAAACTTTGCAAAAATAAAATGATCAGAGAAGATGCGGCAAACAAAACTCAGACATTGGTGGCTGACACAAGAACGAAAAAAATCGGAAAACTAAAATAACAAATAATGATATGCAATGTGTACAATGATGAAGATGATGTAGTAAATACTTTGATTCAAAGAAATCGCTGCCTAGACCAAATCCAAAATATAGAAGAGAACATAAGTGTAGTCCTAAAGAAAAATGCCTGGGGGGGGGGCACCCACTATGTGTTGAAATGTGATCCTGAAGTTCGGAGTGCTAGTCATGATAATGGGGACAAAGTTTCGTTACGATGGGGTATCTATGACATACGTGATAGGTACCACGTGATCACCTGCTACCACTGTCAGAGGTATGGACATTTTGAAAAATATTGCAAGTCTAAGAATGAAGATAAAGTCTGTGGGAAATGTTCAGGGAGACAGTCCACCAGGGAGTTTAATTCGCAAGTGTCAAGGTGTATAAACTGCACAAATTTAAACAGACCAAGTGATCACATAGTAAATTCTAGAGACTGCAAAGCTTATGACTTGGAATTGAAAAGACTAGCAGAAAATACTGATCTTGGTTACTAGGGATGTCATAAACAGTGGCTATGTAAATATACAATCTGTATGTAATAAGACTGTTCAAATTCGAGAATTGATAAACGAGAAATATTTGGATACTAGCATTATTTGAAACATGGTTAAATAACGTGGCATCATTTTTGCTTGTTCCCCGGTCGCGCTTGCCAGCGCTGTGATCAAAGGTTGGCGTGTATGCTATTTTATTATTCAACGTTATAGTTGTAGGTACGTTACCCAGAATATTTTTGTTTTATGACTATGGGTAATGTCAAAAGCAAGCGACCGGCGACACCCGGTTAAAATTTTTATATCAATTCTTTAAACCGCTCAATCGGGTAAACGTTTTGTTGTCAAGTTATGTTCGGATATAGACAGACGTTTCCCCGGTCAAAAGTTCCAACCGATTTATCGGTTTTTGGGTAAAATATCACTCTTTTTTTACGCAAGCGTATTGATTAACTAGTTTATAGTCACATCTTCAAAATGTGAGGTCAAACATGTCTATAACTTATTATTCAGAAACTGAGAAATAAACGTTGAAAGTTCGCTTAAAGATGTCAGTTTGATGCCTTTTGAAACTTAAGAACGTGACTACAGCCTTCGTGATTACCGCAAAACATTCCCACATAGCCTAATACACAATTTAAAACATAATCTACAAAACCTGAGGTCGAACAGCTATCTAGCTCATTCAGAAGCTAAGATTATAGAGTTGAAACTTTGCTAAAAAGCGTCTATCCATGACTCTATATCGAATACATGAAAGTTGACGTCATTTTTGCTATTTTTTTTTTTGCATATTTCTGACGTCATATTTCACGAACCTTATAAGATAGGGACTTGAAACTTTTAGGATCGTCTAGTTAAATTGAATAGAACGAAATCCTAGAGTTTCAAGCTTATACTATGTCTGGAAAGCACTTTTCTGAAAACCCGGTATTTCTGGTTTACGTAATCGTATATAACAGCACTGGCAGCATTTTTGCTTGTTCCCCGGTCGCTCTTGCCAGCGCTGTGATACTTAGGACAGACAGTACGTGGTTCCCTATAACATGAGATAAAAAACAAAAGAAGTATAGACGTGGTATGGAGAATTTTTGGTAAACAAAATGAGATTATCAAGGGTAAACTTCCATCTCTCTCTCTCTCTCTCTCTCTCTCTCTCTCTCTCTCTCTCTCTCTCTCTAAAAAGAAAAGCATTTATTCAAATAATCGGCCCAGTATTAACTTATGCATCAGAAACTTGGTCTTACTAAAGACTTAAAACACAAAGAGCTATGGCAAAAATAATGATTGGAACACACACACACACACACACACATATATATATATATATATATATATATATATATATATATATATATATATATATATATATATATATATATATATATATATATATATATGTAGTGTGCGTGTATATATATATATATATATATATATATATATATATATATATGTAGTGCGCGTGTATATATATATATATATATATATATATATATATATATATATATATATATATATATATATATATATATATATATATATATATATATATATGTGTGTGTGTGTATAATATACACACACATATATATATATATATATATATATATATATATATATATATATATATATATATATATATATATATATATATGTATATATATATATATATGTATTTATATATGCACATGTATATACACACATATATATATGCAGCAACAGACATAAATAAGTTATATCGTCTCCTAAATGGTATAATGGGAAATGTAAAAGAAAAGAATCTACCTGATGGATACAGTGAACAGGAACTAGAAAATAATTTTCTAGTATTCTTAAAAAAAAAAAAAGAAAATAGAAAATATAACCAGGTCATTTGTAAATACTCAACATCAGATCAATGATACACCAGGCACACAGACAAAACACAACATAACACAAGATGACATCACCAGAATTATCAAGAGAGCACAGAAAACGAACTGCGCGATCGATCCTATGCCAATATCTGAAGTGATTGGAGAGAGAGACTTTTCTAGTTTAGCCTAAATAATAATGGGAATAGCAAATGCAAGCATTGATGAATATAAGTTTCCTAAATCTGAGAAAATGGCTATAGTCACACCAGTTCTGAAAAATGTACTGGACTATCAGGAAGTAAGCTCATATACAGTAGACCAATTTCGAATCGGTAGAGTTTTACTGTATTACAGATAATAATTTCGAACAGAAAATATATGATTTCTTGTAGTGAATAACGTGATTTAACCGAATTTGACCATTTCAACCGCAAACAGAACAACCAGTTCGACAAACTTCAAGTAGCCGAACTGGTTGTTGTTGTTGCGGTTGAAATGAAGGTGAAAACTGGTTGAATCACGTTATTTAATAGAGAAAAACATATATTTTCTGTTAAAATGTTAAAATATAATGGGTGAAAACTGGTTGAATCACATTATTTAATAGAGAAAAACATACATTTTCTGTTAAAATGTTAAAATATAATGGGTCTTGTTCCAATTCGGGCTTGCTTCGCTCACCAGAAAACAAAAACATCAAGAACATATGTACTGGCAAGCAGTAACGTTGAGCTGCGCATGCTAACATTAGCAACACTAAATATAATGGTTCTTGTTCCGCCACTGGCTCGCTTCGCTCAGGTGAAAATAAAACATCAAGCTCCTATGTAGTGGCAAGTGGTAATGTTGAGCTGCGCACGCTAAAAAACTAGTAAAACTAACACATTAAATTAAAGAAATTAATGACTAACTTTTATGACCGAACGACGAAACTTGTGGGTCACCGGGGTATTGTGGTTATGATGTCTTAACTTCTGTATATCCACATCGCCGTTTCTTCTTTGTCTTTGCTATCTTAGTTTCAGTAACCGTTGGGCTATTACATTATGAGATTTAATAATATTATCAACATTGGAATTCACTGAAATGCTTTTAAGTATGGAATACTGCAGTCGTTACAAGCTTCTATAACTTCAATCGTAAAATACGCAAAAAGACCTCATTTGGACAAAGGTTTCCACGGAAAAGGGTTTATTGGAAGATGGGGGTTGGGAAATATTAACGCCCCCCCCCCTCCCCCTGTGCAAACTTTCCATACGTATGGGTTCATGATTGGTTAACGGAAAAACAACAGAGTCTAGAGATAAACATGAATGAACCAGAATGGGAAACTTGTCCAGAGCAAGTATTTATATGAAATCAGGGTGTGACAAGGTAATAACAAAATGTATAAAAGTAATATAGAAAGATAAAATGGAGTGTTTGATGAATAATGTTTAATGGGAATATAAAATGAGGCGATTTTATAAGATATCGCATAATAAAATGTGTAATTCTTGGGTCAAACAAAATATGTATAAGCAGGTATTACATAATAGGAATGGTATAGTTGTACAGGATCAAGTTAAATACTTGTATAAACCAGGTGAAGTAGAATACTTGAATGTGGCGGGTAAAATGACGTAAGGGGAAAATGGGAAGAGATTATAGGAGAAGAAATAATCCTATTGGTGGAGGCGGAGTTTATGTGCAGAAGGTCGAAAACTGTTATGTACTAACGAACGAACGGGAGCGACTACAACCGACCCATAAAATGTCAACAAATAAATGAAAAATACACCGTTAGTATAGGATATAGATAATAAGCGTATTTTTTCATCGGTTTATTATACATCCAAGAAGGTAATTTATAGAAAAGAAAAGGCTTGTTTTACCATTATATACCGTTTCCCCAGTATGTTTTCCCCACCACAAACCCAGAGTTCCCACTGGGGGTCCCCCATTATCGGTGGATATATATATATATATATATATATATATATATATATATATATATATATATATATATATATATATATATATATATATATATATATATATATATATATATATATATATATATATATATATATATATATATATATATATGCAGAAGAACCACAGGGAAAATGAAAATACGAAATATACACTTAAGTCCTGAATAGTTTCGTGATACTTCCTCTGAGGAAGTATCACGAAACTAATCAGGACTTAAGTTTATATTTCGTATTTTCATTTTCCCTGTGGTTCTTCTGCATCTGAGCATCACGTTTTCCTGTGATTTTTACGCATATATATATATATATATATATATATATATATATATATATATATATATATATATATATATATATATATATATATATATATATATATATATATTTATATATATATATACATTTCTGAAACTATTCATTTGCGACAGGAACGAATGTCTTTTTCGATGATAACCGTACTCTAGTTTTTTCCCTAGGTTACATTACCCTGTAATACAGTACAATAATACCTTCGAATCTATCCTGTTTCAAAAGTACCTAAATATGTAATTCCTGAACAGCTAGTTAGTCACTTAGAAGTAATAGAAGCTTTGCCTGACAACCAATCTGCTTACAGAAAACTATACTCTACGGAGACAGCCATCTGCTCTGTTTTAAATGATATGCTGGAAATGATGGATGAAAATAAATGTGGTATTTTAATATTGCTCGATCTCAGTGCTGGTTTTGATACAGTTGTGCATGAACTGCTACTAAATGATCTACGGTCCATCGGCGTTGAGGATTAAACCTTTGAATACCTAAAAGACTACTTAGTTGGTAGAAATTACTGTGTACAAATTGGAAACTCTTACTCATCATATGAACTCTTAATAAGAGGGGTACCCCAGGGGAGTGTACTTGGCCTCATCTTATTCTGCATCTATACTATTGGTCTATCGAAAATACGACAAAGGCATGACGTGAAGTTCAAACTATTTGCAGATGACACACAATTTTACTTCTCCATAAATGATATAGATGACACTATTGAAACTCTAAACCGAATCCTTGATAGTGTCAAAGAATGGATGACATTTTAACAACTAAAATCAAATGAGAACAAAACTGAATTCATAATGTAAGAGAAACAGCGTGAGAAACTTGTGTGCTATTCAAATGAACTTAAATAATGACTCAATGCCGATATCTAGTAAAGTTCGAGATCTAATATCGTTTCCAGAGGCCGTGTAATAGTGTTTTTCCCAAATATCTAACAAACCGGCTTATGAATTTCCATGAAACTACAGCAATGATTGTTTCAAACATTGGCATAATTTTTGGTGGTACAATGAATTGACAGATGTGCTTAGTTAACCCGTTTACTCTTAGAAAAAAGTGGAACTTCTTCCCTTCCTTCATAGCGTTTCGAAGAAGTGTTACTTAATCACGTAAGTGTGACCCAGGGGTTCCCCCAACCCTCCTTCGGTGTTTACACCTATGGCTATCCTAGTACTCCCATCCCCCACTTCCTTCTTGCCTTCTTTCCTTCATTCCCATTGCTATTAGGCTACTGAGTAAATCCCTGTTAGGAGAGACTGTGTACTGCTCATATAAAATGAGCCGGAAGAGCAATAAAATGGTTTATGGTGGTAGATAATGATTAGATGGTTAACACAAATTATCAAACATAATAGAAGAGGTTTAAAACAGGGGTGTGGAATCGCACTGAGAGATATTCTACTCGGACTCCTACAAATTTTAGATTTGCGACTAAAAAATAAAATAAAATAAAATAAATAAAATAAAAACATTAGTAGAAATACAAAACAATTTTTTTCCTTGAGAGTGATGATGTGTAAAATGTATAAGTGTCCATTTCTTGTTATTTTTTTTTTCATCCCTCATGAATCTATGGTTTCCAGCAATTGGTGATAACATTATTTTGGAAAAGCAAAGCTGATGAATACTTTGATACGAGTATATCAGCTTGGCATGTAGACAATGTCAATGGATTTCTCAAAGTAAGGTTGATTGGTTCATTAATTGAAGTCTGGTATAATTCCAGTAACAAAGTCGCAATGATATTTGTCACATACCTCTTAAGTAACAAAAATAGGTACTGGTACTTATAACTTAAATAAATATATAAAACTATAGTTTGAAATATAATAAATCTTATGTATGTATGACCACACATACACACACACACACACACACACACACACACACACATATATATATATATATATATATATATATATATATATATATATATATATATATATATATATATATATATATACGATTTCAAAATTTATCAAATGGCCGATGTCAATGCCCTTATATGAAACATCTTTTAGAAGTCTACCTTCTAAGGAATTCAAGCTACTCTCTGGTGAAATTGATATGATAAATTATATCAAACAATGCTCTCTGTCATTTTCTTCCTGGCAATTGATGTATCGAGTAACCTGTGTTGTATGGATGAATAAGTCCTACGGCTTAACCTAAAGAAAACTATATTTCTATTGCTCTACCAACACTCGCTTGAAGTGCGAAGTGTAGGGTTAGCATGGCTTCTTTCGTCTTCTTGATCTTCAATGTAAGTGAGTGGGTAAGATATAAAACGTTGGTCTTGTGTTTAGGTAAAGTCTAAAGTTACGAATCACATTACCAGGTATGCTGAACTTTTACTGACAAAGAATTTCGTATTGCTTGGGGTAGATCATATGACAATTATCTATGGAGTTAAACAGGTGTTTAAAAATTTTGGGGGATGGGAGGTACAGGGGAAGAAAGTTATAACAACGTCACTGAGGGACGTCATCACTTTTGCGAATGTGTGGGTGGCTAAGACTGGCTTTAGCCTCATTTTCCTGAGTAAAAAAGTTAATGAAACGTAATCTGCAATGCACAGTATTTCCCAAAATTAGGCCATTGTATGAAGCGCTCCCTGCTTTGATATCATGGAAATCCACCTGCTATTTTAGGAGTTATTTGAAAAAAAAAAACACTATTACACGGCCTCTGGAAACGATAGTAGGTGCATTTATTGACTGTAACCTGTCTCTAAATGCCCAAATAAATAGTATATTAAAAACTGTTGGTTATCATCTATGAAATTTTGCGTTTTTAAAAAAGTACCTGGACGAAAATTCTGTAAAGAAACTTTTGATATACTGTGTTATTACCAGGATTGACTATTGCAACTCTATCTATTACAATTTACTCTAAGTGGAACTTAAGAAATTACAAAACATAATAAACAGAGGAGCAAGACTGATAAAAGGTGTCTCACCTAGAGAAAGGATCACCCCTTTACTAATTGATTTACACTGGCTGCCAAGTTATCTGAACCGGTCGTCCAAAATACTTAAGAGAATTGCTACATATTACGCAGCCAACAAATCGTGTCGACACGAGAATAGGTACAGAAGACTTCAATCTGTTGCAACCTAGATATATGTCTACTTTAGGCTCCAAAGCTTTTAAATATGCAGCCCCGAGACTATATAATGAGCTCCCATGAGACGTTTGAATGATTGAAGACATTAAGGCTTTCAAGAGGAAACTGAAGACTTTCTTATTTCAACAGTCATACAACAGTGAAAATTTAACAGTAAATGAACAATACGCGATATGAAACGTTTAATCTGTACGAACAAGGTAAAACGACAGTGGAGGTCCTGTAGAGAGTGGGGTTCCTCTGCTGTATGGGACCGGAAAAGCAGCCATCAAAGTAAAGTGCATACATATATATATATATATATATATATATATATATATATATATATATATATATATATATATATATATATATATATATATATATATATATATATATATATATATATATATATATATATATATATATATATATATATATATATACATATATGTATATTATATATATATGTGTGTGTGAGTGTGTGTGTGTGTGTGTAATGAATAGACAACAACGTCTCGGCAGCGTCCAGACATCGAAGACAGCTTCTCCTCGGACAGATCGTTCTGCAGATAGTTTTCAGGATAGCAGCAGAAATACTTTTACTTTTCTTCATTCATTGTCTTACATAACATTATTTCATCAATACAAACAATACATAATTCAGCTGTATATGTATAATTGAAAGATTTATTTCGAGTGATTAAATCAGTGTTGAATCATGCGTAGTAGATTTCAAGCTTCCCATAGAGACTAGGAAAGAAAGGACACTCACAGACCAGTTGCCCTCCATCTGCACGCAGGAACCTTCAACCTCAAGGGTAACCTAGAGAGAGAGAGAGAGAGAGAGAGAGAGAGAGGTCAAAGACATAGTATGCAAGCCCAGTAATTGGCTTAACAGAAAACTATACTATGTAATAAACACAGAGAAAACTAGAGGCAAAACAAAATAAAAGAAGGAATACAAATGAGTAAAAGAAACAGATGTTGTCGTGAACACACATTGGATCCAAGAAAAAACACCTCAATAGAAGAAGATTCCTCTAAATTTTGAATAGGCCTACCACACGACGTAGGAGCGAAGAGGAGAAAATGATTTCATGTCAACTTTATGAAGAAGAAGAAGCAAAGAACTCTAAGACTTTATAGGAAACTTTCATCTTCTTCTTCAGTCTCCAAGAAAGGACCGTGCCAGGGAGGGAGGAGCTGGGTTGGGTCTCTCCTAGGTTGAGTCCTGGTGGAGTCCTGCTTAGCCGTGAGGCGAATCCTTTTTTTCTCAAACAGATTGTAGAGAAGAGGGATTCCGTGATCCGTGGAAAAGAAAAAAGAAAACTGCTTCGTCCAGTTTACGATCAGTAACTGCATTTGTAATGCACTAAAGTGTTTGTAAACATTTTAATAATAATAATAAAAATAATAATAATAATAATAATAATAATAATAATAATAACTAAATTCGTGCAACTTGGGACGGATGTTATCAGTCCTTCTTCTTCTTCTTAACCTTGTTGTTGCATGACTACTCGGTCTCTCTCTCTCTCTCCTTTTGTTGTCACACTCCCTCTCAAACTCTTTCTCTCTCTCCTTCTCTCTCTGTATCTCTTTCTTCTTCTTAACCTTTTGGCTGGATCTCTCTCTCTCTCTTGGCTGGCGGTGTTATTTTCTCACTGGATGCATCAGACGGGGGAAGGAATCGAAGGTATATATATGATAATTACTTTTTTTCTTTTACTCTCTTTCCTGCTCTCTTTTTCTCTCTTTCTTACTCTCTTTCTCTTCTTTTCTCTCTCTCTTTCCAGGGAATGACTACTTCCCCTCTTTCCCTTCACACCCCCCTCTCTCTCTC
>NW_027170363.1:147500-194654 GCF_036898095.1 Palaemon carinicauda
AATAGTCGGTGATTAGTTGGAGGGCAGAAAAGTCGGATAAAACGTCGGCATAGGATAGTTATCTTGTGAATTAATAAAAATCTGATCAAAATGGCATTGTATAACACAGGCAACTCGTGGAGAGACATCGCTGGAGTCAGAAAAAGCAAATTCCATGAGTTGGCGAAACAGGAGCTCGACCGATTGACAACAGATGTCACTAGCAACTCCAACCAGTGTGACGGAAAAATATTCGCAGACATATTGAAATAATATGATCCAATAGATTGGAACAAATATGCTGAAAACATCAGTAAAATAATTGAAGAAATTCCAAAGAAGATCCAAGTGATAAAGAGACTTATAAAGAAAGTCTACATCAATCAACACATTCCATCAAAGAACAATAACAAGTCCAATATGGTGAATATGCTGATTGATGCATTGGGAAAAAGAATGCAAAAATGGTGTAATACATGTAAGATATGGTATTCCATTAATAATCCTCAACAACTGATTAGAAAATGTAATGCCTGCCATGTTCCAACACACCCCACATGTGCTGAAATACAGCAAAAAATAAAAAATAGAGACACAAAGGTATTCTGCTCAAAAATGCTTAGTCTGGATAGAAAATATAATTAAGTCGAGACTAAAGCTGCAAATAGTTGAAGAAGAAGAAGAAGAAGAAGAGAAAAATGAACAGGATATGTGTAAGGATGCAGAGGAAATCATTGATATAACTTATGATGCCATCCAACAACATACTTATGAAGAAATAAATTATCAGACGGAAACAAATAATAGACCAAAGAGACTCTACCCGGACCTTTAATACTTTTATGGAAGAGCAAGAACAAGAAAAAAAAAAAGAAAGATATAGTCTGTAATAGGCTGAAAAGAGGGAATTACAAATTTGGCGAAAGATGCTACTACAAGCATCCAAAGATATGCCATAATTATGAAATATATGGTAAATGTGCGTATTTAGACGGATATGGAGACAAATGCAGAGATCTCCATCCAAAAATATGCAAAACCCTAAAAGAAGGAAAAGGATGCAGTTTCAACAAAAAATTTCGATATATGCATCCTGCAACTATGAATGAGAGTAAGAAAACTCAGCAAACTGAAAAGAAAAACAAAAATGAAACAAAAAAAGAAACAAAAAAGCAGGCCGCGTATATACCGCACTATGCACCAAAAAAGGCCTTTCAACCCAAATCTCCACAAATAGAGCCCAACTACAAAGAATGCATCTATAATGCCAGGGGTTGGTGCAGATATGAGGATAATTGCAGGTTTACACAAAAAAATAAGTATGAAGGCGAAAGAACAAATAATATGGAAAAGTTGGATTTTTTAATGGCAGAATTCCGAGAAATGAAGAAAAGAACATCATATCAGAACAGGAAGGAAGCATGGGAGAATCCATATTATTACCAATATTAAATAATGGGAATGAAACACAAACCATAATAGTGATGAATGCACAGGGTTTAGTCACGAGTAACTCTAAAAGGAAAATAGAGTTCCTAGAAGAACTAACCCAAATTGAAAAAATAGATATGTTAAATGTAAGTGAAACATGGTAGTCCCAAGAGACTGGCAGTGATGACCAGATAAAGGGTTTCCAAGCTTATAGATCAGACAGAAAAAATAGGAATCAAAGGGGAACCGCAATATATGGAAGAGACATAAATCAAGGAAAAGTGTGAAAAATACAGCAACACAGAATGTGAATTGATTGCGGTAGAATTTGAATGTGAAAAACTAGTGAATATTTTAGTTTACAGACCCCCAAATACTAAGGAGTTTGACATAATAATAGAAAAAATAGATGATATATGTAGAAACCATAAAGACTGGAATATACTCCTATCTGGAGATTTTAACTTTCCTTTCGTGGATTGGAAAGAACGGATAGAAGAAAGTGGTTGTATGTATACATATAAAAAAGAGAGTAATAGTAGCGCAGAAGATAAGAGGCAATTTGAAAAGCTTCAAGATATGCTATTAGAACATAATATGCAACAAATAAACAACATTCCAACAAGAAAGGAAAATGTCCTAGATATAGTATTTGTGAATGAGGTGAATTATGTTAAAGAAATAATAGTGTATAACACGGGAATTTCAGACCACAATGTCATAGAATTGATAGTTCATTCCAAAGCAAGTGACCACAGAATTAATAAAAGCACAAAACTTTGGGAAGGATATGGAAAATATAATTTTTACAGTAAGAATATAAAAGGGTCAGAAATAAATGAAGAACTGAATAAAGAATGGAAAAATGTATTTATAGGTGATAATATACAGGTAAATACGGACCTACTGTACAAAATACTGGAGAAAATTGTTGAAAAATATGTACCGAAAAAAAACAATAAACAAAAGACGTGCATATCAAGAGACAGAAGGATCTTATTTCAGAAAATTAGAAAGTGGAAGAAAAATCTTGCAAAAGGAAAAAATGTGTGGAAAATGAGGGAAATAAAATGTAAGATAGAAAAGGCAGAACAAAAGATTATACAGTCGAAAGAAAATGAAAAAAGGGACTTAGAAGAAATGACCCTTCAAAATGTAAAAAGAAACCCCAAAGTACTTTACTCCTATGCAAAAAAGATGATTAAAGGGAAAATAGAAATAGGCCCTCTAAGAATTGAAGGACGGCTAACGAATGAAAAAAAGGAAATGTGCAACATATTAGCAGAAAAATATAAGAGTGAGTTCACGCCAAGAATTGCGAATGAGAATAATGAAACAGAAATGAGAGAAGAAAATGTTGAATATCTAATGGATATAGATATTAACGAAGCAGATATTGTCACGGCTATAAACGAAATTAAAAATGGATCGGCAGCCGGACCAGATGGAGTTCCAGCGATTTTGTTAAAAAAAAACTGCAAACACTATCGCGAAGCCGCTTGCAATACTGCTAAGACAGAGTGTAGATATGAGCGAGATATATGTTAAACATAAATTAGTTTATATAACCCCTATCTTCAAAAGTGGATCAAGACTAGAGGCAAGCAATTATAGACCTGTTAGTCTAACATCACATATTATGAAAGTGTATGAGGGTAATAAAAAAGAAAATAATGAACCATTTGGTCAAAAATAATTTGTTTAATATGGGTCAACACAGTTTCGTGCCTGGAAAATGTACACAGACCCAACTGATAGCACACTATGAAAACATATACAAAAATATGATAAATGAAAAAGACACAGATGTGATCTATCTAGATTTTGCAAAAGCCTTTGACAAGGTAGACCATACCATATTGGAGAAAAAAATGAGAAAGCATAATATTGTGGGAAAGATAGGAAAATGGGTAAAAGAATTCCTGCAAAACAGAAAACAGATAGTGGTTGCAAATGACGAGAAATCAGATGAAGCCCAGGTAATATCGGGTGTGCCCCAAGGTACGGTATTAGCTGCACTGCTGTTTGTTATTATGATCTCAGACATAGACTGTGATGTTGAAAACTCCGTAGTGAAAAGTTTCGCCGATGACACAAGAATAAGTAGAGAAATTACTTGTGATGAAGATAGGAACTCACTACAAAGAGATCGAAACCAAATATATGAATGGGCGTAGATAAATAGGATGGTATTTAACTCCGATAAAATTGAATCAATAAATTATGGAAACAGAGAAGGACATATAAGGGACCTAATAATGAGACAATCACAAACAAGGAAGCAATTAAAGACCTTGGTGTAATTTTAAATAGGAATATGTTATGCAACGACCAAATAGCAACACTGTTGGCTAAATGTAAAGCAAAAATGGGAATGTTATTCAGACACTTTAAAACAAGAAAAGCTGAACACATGATTATGCTTTACAAAACTTATGTGCGTAGTACACTCGAGTACTGCAATGTGATATGGTACCCACACTACCAAAAGGATATTGCGCAAAGAGAGAGTGTATAAAGGTCCTATACTGCTAGAATAGAAGAAGTTAAGGACCTTGACTACTGGCTACTGGGAAAGACTGCAATTTTTAAAACTATACAGTCTAGAAAGGAGAAGAGAACGCTACATGATAATACAAGCATGTAAGCAAATAGAAGGAATTACTGAAAACATCATGGAGCTTAAAATATCAGAAAGAACAAGCCGAGGTAGATTAATAGTGCCAAAAAATATTCCATGTAAACTGAGAAAGGCGCACAGGACATTAATCCACTACGCACCAGCATCGATAATGCTGCGACTATTTAATGTGCTGCCAGCTCATCTAAGAAACATATCAGGAGTGAGCGTAGATGTGTTTAAGAATAAGCTCGATAAATACCTAAGATGTATCCCAGACCATCTAAGACTGGACGATGCAAAATACACCGGAAGATGCATTAGCAACTCTCTGGTGGATATACCAGGTGCCTCACACTGAGGGACCTGGGGGAACCCAAACAAAAAAAATAAGGCAATAAGGTAAGGCTCTCTAGAAAGAAAGAAAGAAAGAAAGAGAGAAAAAAAGAAAGTAATAATAAGAAGAAGAAAGAGTGTTACTCCTATGAGATGAAGAAGCAACCCCTATCATATTCCCTGTGAGTCATCAGGGGCCTTCTGACTTTTGGCTGGGTGGATGTATGACTGGATCTCTCCCTTGCATTCATTGCATCTCTCTCTCTCTCTCTCTCTCTCTCTCTCTCTCTCTCTCTCTCTCTCTCTCTCTCTTTATCTCTCACTCTCTCTCTATCTAGAAAGAAAGAAAGAAAGAAAGAAAAAAGGAAAGTAATAATAAGAAGAAGAAAGAGTGTTACTCCTAAGAGAAGAAGAAGCAACCCCTATCATATTCACTGTGAGGCTTCAGGGGCCTTCTGACTTTTGGCTGGGTGGCTGTTTGACTGGATCTCTCCCTTGCATGCATTGCATCTCTCTCTCTCTCTCTCTCTCTCTCTCTCTCTCTCTCTCTCTGGAAAAAAAGAAAGAAAGAAAGAAAGAATAAAGAAAGAAAGAAAGAATGAAAGAAAAAAAGAAAGTAATAATAATAAAAAGAAAGAGTGTTACTCCTAAGAGAAGAGGAAGCAACCCCTATATCATATTCCCTGTGAGGCATCAGGGGCCTTATGCCTTTTGGCTGGGTGGCTGTTTGACTGGATCTCTCCCTTGCATTCATTGCATCTCTCTCTCTCTCTCTCTCTCTCTCTCTCTCTCTCTCTCTTGAAAGAAAGAAAGAAAGAAAGAAAGAAAGAAAGAATAACGAAAGAAAGAAAAAAAAGAAAGTAATAATAAGAAGAAAGAGTGTTACTCCTAAGAGAAGAAGAAGCAACCCCCATCATATTCCCTGTGAGGCATCAGGGGCCTTTTGCCTTTTGGCTGGGTGGCTGTTTGACTGGATCTCTCCCTTGCATTCATTGCATCTCTCTCTCTCTCTCTCTCTCTCTCTCTCTCTCTCTCTCTCTCTCTCTCTCTCTAAAAAGAAAGAAAGAAAGAATAAAGAAAGAAAGATAGAAAGAAAAAAAAAGAAAGTAATAATAATAAGAAGGAAGAGTGTTACTCCTAAGAGAAGAAGAAGCAACCCCTATCATATTCCCTATGAGGCATCAGGGGCCTTCTGCCTTTTGGCTGGGTGGCTGTAGGACTTAATCTCTCCCTTGCATTCATTGCATCTCTCTCTCTCTCTCTCTCTCTCTCTCTCTCTCTCTCTCTCTCTCTCTTTCTCTAGAAAGAAAGAAAGAAAGAAAGAAAGAAAGAAAGAAAGTAATAATAATAAGAAGAAAGAGTGTTACTCCTAAGAGAAGAAGAAGTAACCCCTATATCATATTCCCTGTGAGGCATCAGGGGCCTTCTGCCTTTTGGCTGGGTGGCTGTAGGACTGGATCTCTCCCTTGTCTAATAAAGGACATTCATAGTTTGCTGAAGATCTATGAAAACATTCAGAAACAATTGAACGAGATATGAATGGAAGAACTTGCGGGAAATCTACACAGAAGCAATGCATTTTATTTATTAAGACTTTTTCACTATTCTTACTAGTAGAGTAAGAAACAGGACCAAACAATACTACTACTACTACTACTACTACTACTACTAATAATAATAATAATAATAATAATAATAATAATAATAATAAAAGCCACCGTCCTTTCTTCCCTGGAGACCATGTGTAATTAGATGATATCTTTGATATTAAGGGAAAATAATAAAAAAACACTATTATTATTATTATTAGCTTAAGCACTTCATTCCACGACATGAAGCACTTAATAAACTGGTAAAAGAAATAAAACTTTTTAGGGGATATTGGTGCAAGGGCTCGCAATGCCCCCCCCCCCCCCACTAACCACCCACCTTTTATTAAATTCCTGATTACACCATGCCCCTATATTAATTTAACTTCAGACTTCTATACATTGGATCACACGTAGTTATACAAAGTGCTTGAGAGAGAGAGAGAGAGAGAGAGAGAGAGAGAGAGAGAGAGAGAGAGAGAGAGAGAGAGAGAGAGAGAGAGAATGAATGTAAGGTATTGACAATGAATACTGATGCTAAGGGGCAAAAGAGATGGACGAAACCATCTAAATAATTTTCTTAAGAATAACATTGTCGGCGTCCATTCCAGGGTCTAAGTGAAATAAAGACCTCAGCCTTTCAGATCATACGAAAAATATATACTAGCGTCTGGCCTTGGTAACACGACTTTCTCTTATTTTACCTTAATCAATTCTGATTCTCCTCTGTTATGCCAACCCATGGGTCGGCTGAGGTTTGAATACACTCGGTGTCCTTATGCAAGTGGGAGACAACCACCAATGCAGGTACAGTTGGCCTCATTAATTTCAGTACACTTTCCAGGATGTTAAGGAGACGTTGCATGTAGCCCTGTTTTAGCAAAACAGAAACTGTTGGCAACGCCGCCTGTAAAACAAAGTCTTTCAACTTGTAAACAAGAGGCCAAAAGCATTTGTATTCATTTTATGAAATGGAGTTGAGCAAATAATAATGTTTTCCTGTACAGACATAAGTAAAATTAATTAAACTGCCTTTGATCAAGGGTTTACAAGCTATAAGCATAACAACTATGTTCTACAGGTAACGTTGCAAACAGTTCATCTTTAGTTAGACACAGTATTATCCTCTATAATATACAGATATCAGACATTTCCTTGCCGGAATGAATGAAGGCAACTGTATAATAGGAAGTAAAATTTGAGAGGTTGGACAGAAAAATGGAAGGAGGATAATAGGTATTATTACTATTATTATTATTATTATTATTATTATTATTATTATTATTATTATTATTATTATTATTATTATTATTGCTTGATAAGTTATAACCGTAGCTGGAAAATCAGGATGGTGTAAGCCAAAGGGCTCCTACAAGGTGAATAGCCCAGTGATTTTTCGCACCTCCTGTAAACGTTTGATTTCAGAGCTGATTCCTGAGTCACTTAAGATCCACGAACATATAACAAAATCTGTCATTGTGGACACGGTCCAATTCCAAAAGCTTCATTATTTTGTTAGGGCAGTGGAATGTGCACTAAAAAAAGGTGCATGATTATGGTGTAGAGTAGTATTTTTTAAATTTTATTTTTTATTTATTTTTTTGCTATCCTCTATGTATCTTTAATAGTTTGAAGAACATATCAGAAATAACTTTTGGAGTACAGTACAGTAATGTAATATTGAAGAGCTTTCGTTTTAATTCTCTCGTTCTTTGTAAATTTTTTGGTGTCTCAGCCTTATTGTTTTGTATATGCATAAATATATTTCATTTGTTTATATTAAAGTTTTGTCTGCCATTTTGGGTTGATTAAGTCATGTAGTACAGTTTTATTATTGTAGATTGATAAACTTTGTCTACTGTTCTTAGCAAAAACTTTCTTTTTTTTCACAGTAAAAATATCGGTACATATATCATTGAAGAAGGTTGTAAGGACTTCTGCATGCTACTGTAACAATTAATAACTTAGCTGGGGTGTATTTAGTATATTAAAGTGCAAAGTTATTGGGTGTGTTCTTTTACATGGTTAGACACACATAGACGTATAATAAATGCATATTTTAATGGCTATTGGAGCCATGTTCGTATGACTTTACATTACAAATTTATTTTTCATACTACTCTTAGTATCAGCTATTTTTCTTTAGAAATGGCTTTTATAATGCGAATTGTTACATGGAAAACATTATTGTGGATTTGTTGAAGAATGCACATCCTATAAAGAGTTCAATCTATGAAGTGTCCTTGCACAGCGCACAGTTGGATAGTCACAGAAGACGGTAAATCTGAATTTAGCAAATCTTGATTCAGAATCTTCACTCTTCTCTATACTGATTTTGTAAATGTTATTAGAATATATCTTAATATCATTTACTCAATGATTTTGGTTTTTAAAAGGGAAGTAATAAAACTGAAGTAGTAAACGGATGTTGGAGCGAAGAAAACCAGCTCATCATTAACTCTTGCAGTCACAAAGATGTGACTGTTATAGCCCTTCTGTTTGCTTGGGATGAATCCAGAGGTCAACACCAAATCCCTTATTAACTTCCACACCCTACTATCACTTAGGTAATTTTTTTGTTGAGGAACCCTTGCTGGGACAAAGTTGGGTACTTCTATACCAACCAACCATAGGGTAAAGGTTGAAATTGATGGAAAATGTAATAGCCGAATTACTGTAAAATTAAATATCGGTAAAATTAAATATCTGTCAAATTGAAAGATTTTGCCCCATGGTCGTGGAATTTGAATGACCCTGGAATTAGCTCTGCCTTTAAACATGTACATGAAGTGCAAAGAATCTCTATAGAACAGATCACAAGATAGTAAAGACCGGAGAACATTTCTTACAAGACTAAGGTGTAAATGGGAATAAAGTAATTCCACACTTCGCTAAGATAAGTACACATTGGCAATGCTGCCAATGTTATCATGCTACATAATCATAAAATACTTTGTACCTGACATGTACATACACACACACACACACACACACACACACACACACATATATATATATATATATATATATATATATATATATATATATATATATATATCAGCAAAGCTGCCAATGTTATCATGCTACAAAATCATAAAAGACTTAATATATATATATATATATATATATATATATATATATATATATATATATATATATATATATATATATATATATGTGTGTGTGTGTGTGTGTGTGTGTGTGTAGAGTTTCATGGAGAAACAAATTTACACGACTAGTACGGAAAATAAAGATTGAAAATGCTAAAATTTTCAAATTATATGAACTAATCTTCATACTATCGAAAAAGGCAGAAAGCAGCAAAATATATACCAATTATTTATACATGCATATAGAAAGCAAGAGAAGACACTAAGATGTTTAATCCAAAACACTTTATAAAGAATCACAAAAAGGAAAAGAAAAACTTCAGAATTGCTCCTGAAGTTTTTTCTGACACACATTCTTCCAACAACAAAAGAGAAATGTATAGAGCTCAATTGCTTGAGGATACACTCAGACACATTCTATCTGTTTCCTTATTTCCTTTCCTCACTGGGCTATTTTCCCTGTTAGAATCCTTGGTCTTATAACAACCTTCTTTTCCAACTAAGGTTGTAGCTTAGCTAATAATAATAATAATAATAATAATAATAATAATAATAATAATAATAATAATAATAATAATAATAATAACAGCAATGGAATGAGTCCCGGGAACCTATAGAAAGTGACGAGAATAGTTTCTATGTCCATAATGAATGTCTATGTCCCTTGGTAGTAGGACAAGGATAAAATATTGGAATCAATGCTGTAAATATATGGTACAGTTAGATGTCTCTTGAATTGTTATATAAACAACTATGAAGAAATAAAAATTAGTAGCAAGGCTACGAGACCAGAATGGCTGAGATCTAGTTCATCAGCATGACCTGATGTTACTTCCATACCTTGGGTCAGTAGAAAGACCTGAATATTCATTTAGCAACAATAGATGCAATAGAAGTTCTATCCAATGCCAGCATACAACCTTCATTTGGCACAAACATCCACTGAAGGAGAAAAGCCAAGTGATGGCATAGTGGCACACTGAAATTCAATCTGACTTACAGTAGTTCACTGTTCTATCTTTGTACAGTAGAGTAATTGATTTGGAGTGACGATAAGGAAGAGCCAACAAAGCCACACTAATTTAATTAATTATCAAATCAAACATCATTAAAGTTTTTATAAAAGATATCACCCTTCATGAGGAATGACAGGAAATGCCATCAAATTGTGTTTCTTACTCATAAACAACAAACACTACGACCCTCCATCCATAAGGGCTCGGCCAGACCAAGCGCGATGAGCGGCGAGGTTAGCGGCATGACTCGGCGGCAAGCCAGCGACAAAATGTTGGGTGGCCACACCGGAACCGCCACACCTCTCTTGCTCCTCACTCCCAGCTGATAACCTTCCTCGTAAACATGACGATGGTGTTTGAATAGGAAATTGCTTCCGATTGAAAATCGCTATTTTAATCTGAACTATAAACTACACAAGAGTCTGGATTCACGATTTTAATAAACAGAGAAGGGAAAATAAGTTAATTTCGAAATTAATGTTGCCAGTCTCGTTTGTACGGCGACAGATTCAATGAATATCTGCATATTTCACAAGTCTTTAGATTCTTTGATGGCAACATCCTTCCTGGATTCAGGCTCAAAAAACAAACGTCGAACTATAGACAACCTCAATCTCTCTCTTACCAGGTATTAGAGAACCAAGACTTATGAACGTCACCTGTGTAACACTGTGAACGTTGTAGAGCACAGGCCTTGCTTGTAGCTCGTTTTTACATTGTTTATATGCCAAATACAAATATAAATCGTTCCTATTTATGTACAAACGATCCGAGGGAGAAGTCATTGTTAAAAGACATTATTGTAAGTGATGCAACGAGCTGAGTGATAATGTGGTGACTAGTGCCAGCCAAGGGTAAACTAAACGTGGCCATAACAAAAGTGAACGGACTTGAATCTAATGCAACCGGGCATTGTCAAGAACAGTGTTGCTGTGTATTAAAGTTAAGTCTGTTACTAGACCTACCTGATTGTGTGTCTCTAAACCACGATATGAACAAACTCGCAAACCTGTGGAGAACGTGAATACAGCAAAAAGGACTCAAAAGGTCAGTAGTACCCAAATGGTTTACAGTGATTAAAGTGATTCACTCTGTCAGTAATTCCCTAGTAGGTAATTCACAGTGATAAATGGCTGCACAAAGCATTGGTTGCCCAGTGCCTGGATGCACCTATTGAACCGAGGCATCCACAGAGCCCATCATTACCGCAGCGCTCCTGAACACACACACAACGACTCATGCCCAGGGCTCAGTAGCTCAATACCACCCGCCAATTACTAGTAGAATGCATTATGATGAAAAGAAGATTATAAGAACCATAGAAAAAGTTTCCTATAAAATTAATGTGACTGAGGCAGCAATCCCCTTCAATATTCAAGCTATGATAATGATTTTGGCGTCATTCCAAAGCAGAACAATTGCAGCCATCAGTGAGAATGAACGGAATAACCTAGATTGGTTATGCCCACACTGCGTACGTGAAGCCAGACAAAACAATTTAGTAATATCAAAATTAAAGGAAGATGTAAACATGAGAAATCTGGCCCTGAACGAAAAAGATGCGAAAATAGATGACTTGGAAAATAAACTTGCGGACCTTAGCGCAGACGCAGCAAATTCCACCCAGACCACCGACCTCATTGAGAGAGTTGATATTCTTGCCATGAATATGGAATACATTAAAGCAACACTTCAAACATTGATAGACCTAAAACTGGAGAAACCGACATTTGCTGACAAAGTTAAGGGAAACAAATCTGTTGATAATTAAATCAACTAATACAACAATAAAATTACTGAAAGAAAATGGGAGGTTGAACAAGCACTTAAAGACATTCCTATACTTAACACCAGGTCAGCTACGAATGGAAATGTTGTTGTAAACTTTGCAAAAATAAAATGATCAGAGAAGATGCGGCAAACAAAACTCAGACATTGGTGGCTGACACAGGAACGAAAAAAATCGGAAAACTAAAATAACAAATAATGATATGCAATGTGTACAATGATGAAGATGATGTAGTAAATACTTTGATTCAAAGAAATCGCTGCCTGGACCAAATCTAAAATATAGAAGAGAACATAAGTGTAGTCCTAAAAAAAAATGCCTGGGGGGGGGGGGGCACCCACTATGTGTTGAAATGTTATCCTGAAGTTCGGAGTGCTAGTCATGATAATGGGGACAAAGTTTCGTTACGATGGGGTATCTATAACATACGTGATAGGTACCGCGTGATCACCTGCTACCACTGTCAGAGGTATGGACATTTTGAAAAATATTGCAAGTCTAAGAATGAAGATAAAGTCTGTGGGAAATGTTCAGGGAGACAGTCCACCAGGGAGTTTAATTCGCAAGTGTCAAGGTGTATAAACTGCACAAAGTTAAACAGACCAAGTGATCACATAGTAAATTCTAGAGACTGCAAAGCTTATGACTTGGAATTGAAAAGACTAGCAGAAAATACTGATCTTGGTTACTAGGGATGTCATAAACGGTGGCTATGTAAATATACAATCTGTAGGTAATAAGACTGTTCAAATTCGAGAATTGATAAACGAGAAATATTTGGATACTAGCATTATTTGAAACATGGATAAATAACTTGGAGAAGGCAAAGATCACTGAAATGACGCCCTCCACCCCACACATGCTTTCTTCCACATACCGAGAGAAGGTAGGCCTGGTGGGGGTGTCGGACTCTTTATTCATAAAAGTTACTGAAATCTCAAAACGTTGAAAAGAATTACTGCAACAAACTTTGAATATATAGAAATAAAATTTACGCCAAAAAATAGAAGAATATCCTTTGTAACAATTTACAAACCTCTTAGAACAAACTCTGGTATCTTTTTTGAAGAATTCGGTGCTCTCATTAAGATGATTATCATGGAGAAAAATGAATTAGTTATCTGTGGAGACTTTAATTTTTGGATGGATGACGCATCAAATCCCGACGCTTTGGCATTTAGTCAGTTACTAGAATCATATTGACTAGTGAATAATGTCGACTGCACAACTACTTTAACTGAGCATACGCTAGACTTAGTTCTAAGTGATGACATGAATAATATTGTATCTGATACAAAAGTCGAAGAGAAATGTACTATCTCCCCAGTACACAAACTTATTACGTTTAGTCTACCTGTACAAAAACATGTATTAGTAAAGAAATTAAACTTTAAACATAAATCAAATTTTTCTCCTACCATATTTATTGAAGAAGTTACAAAGAAAATAAATGATGCTATCAACATTCCCTGTGATCATGATGACCAACGTCTGTTAGGAGCTAAGTGTACTAACTGTCTTATGACCACTTATAATAAAGTGAGTAAAAGTGAATATGATACTTTATGCCCACCGATGGAAAAGACTAATTGTAAAAGACCAATCTCCTTCGTTTGATGGAGAGACTTTGGTAAAAAAAAAAGAGGGAAAAAAGACGTAAAGAAAGAAAGTGGAATAGGTTAAAAACTGAAAGTACTTGGGTTGAATACAAAACTGCTGCGTGTCAATATAACTACCTACTAGAAGGAAAAAAAGTGCACACTATTCTATCTAATTTCTCTTCCTCTTGTTTTGTTAATGTTATAGTTAATATAGGAAATATTTTAATGCTGTTACTGTTCTTAAAATATTTAATTTTTCCTGGTTTCCTTTCCTCATTTTGCTATTCTCCCTGCTGGGGCCCTGCCCTTGGGCTTATAGTATCCTGGTTATCCAACTAGGGTTGTAACTCAGCTAATAATAATAATAATAATAATGATAATAATAATAATAATAATAATAATTGTGAAGAATTTTTCTTCACTCTTCTTCTTTCAATCGTATTTTTAGCTCTCTCCTAATAATACTATAGCTACCCCTTAAACGTTCTCTCCTACATCAAGTTTTCTTTAACAAAACATTGGGATTACTATTCTAAACTAAATAAACTTGACAAAAGCGCAGGCAATGTTCGTGACGTCACAGCATTGATATGCACAGCAAAGGGCCTTAGTAACCCCGGCGTATGTTGGTTCTTTCCTTAAACTATGTGGGTCGAGATTAAACTCCTAAACTAATTTAGATATAATTTTCAACACTGCTGAATTAATGCATCTTTTATTTATCAATACCAATTAAGGTTTGTTAATTTTAACATGTATGCCCATCACACCAGCCCAATGCTAATCAATCATTTAAACTATTAATTTTTAGTAAGCCAGAATTTGTAGGATTGCTGTATATATAAACTCCCTTAGAGCAGCAAGATTTCTCAAGAGTATTTAGTACAAAATCCTGCCTCCTATGCACTCCTTGCAACAATATGTTGCCCTGTCCTAAAGTCCCGATAGGGCATCTCCACTTGATTACTCTGCGCATCATGGCCGTCTCTTCGTTCAGAAGCCGCTGTGACCGACGGACCGCCCTGGTCAGTGAACCTGTGCACCTCTGGCTCACCCCCACCCCCTCTTCCCAAAACTCGACTCACAGAGAAGTCCTGCCGGTCGGAGAGATAGAGAAGAGGAGCCTAGTGAACCTTGATTACCACAAACGAGGATTCTTGGGGTGAGCCAGTCAAGAGTGCAAAGTGCCAACTTGTGCAACCAGGTCAACAGCCACCAAAGGGCAAAGAACAGTCTTCCAAGGAGTGCAGGTACTACAACAGTGGCCACTTAGTTATTCCCCCATTCTTAGTTTAGACTAATTTTAACTTGAGTAGGGAACCTGGCTTTTACATAATTCGGACTGCGTGCGGTGAGATTGTGTGTATATATTTTTCTTGGATTTTTTTTTTTTTGAGACTAGCACAGTCTCTGGGTCACATGGGCCACGTGTCCCACCTAAGTTCTGATTATTGATTATTGCAGACCACGTATCTAACAACCTTTTTCTTTATTTTGAATTGCTATAACTTCACATTTTGTTTTGATACCTATATTTTTTGTTCAGATGTTCTTTTCATTTAATGTAAATTTGTATAATAAATCAATATTAGGTTAATTGAACCTCCTTGTATTTTTGCTCCCTTATTTATTTCAATGTGCAAATTATGAATATTTGATCACAGGACAGAATACCCGATATTTGAAAGGAGTAAGCCTAAGTAAGTCTAAAAGTGGTTTCAGCGAGGAACTTTGTATTAATATATCTGCTTCGAAGGTAAAGATCCTCATCTTTAAACTTTTAAAATTTACTTTACATCACTGCTCCCATTTTTGGTTTTGTCTCTAATTACATTAACGTAAGATACCTGTCCAGCATCTCACTGGGACGGAGTCGGAACAGAGCCTAAGAGTGAGATGACTATAGACCTAAAAAAGCTGGAGTAGGCCATAAATTACTTTTATTTTCACGTGTGGAGTTCTCTCTCCGGCCTCTGGACAGTAAAATTTCCCCCTTTCGTATTTAAGAGTGAAGGTTAGTGAACTGTGGCAGTAAAGCTATTAGCAGGGTGTTTGTGCCCCGAGAGTAAAGTGCTCATTATCCTCCCCTGTTGATCTTTATGTAACTGCCGTAGGGAGACTTTCCCGGAATAAGTTCCCACTCAAACATTTAGATGAAAAATTCTCCACAGTTAGAGAATTATGGGATCCTTTGACTGGCCAGACAGTACTACATTGGACCCTCCACTCTGGTTGCGGTTCACTTTCCCTTTGGCTAGACTTACACCGAATAGTCTGGCCTATTCTTGACAGTTTCTCCTCTGTCCTCATGCACCTGACAACACTGAGATCATAAAACAATTCTTCACCCAAGGGGTTAACTACTGCAATGTAATTGTTTAGTGGGTACTTTCCTCTTGGTAAGGGTAGAAGAGACTCTTTAGCTATGATAAGCAGCTCTTCAATGAGAAGGACACTCCAAAATTAAAACATTGGGTAGTGCCATAGCCTCTGTACCATGGTCTACCACTGTCTTAGGTTAGAGTTCTCTTAATTGAGGGTACACTCGGGCACACTATTCTATCGAATTTCTCTTCCTCTTGTTTTGTTTAAGTTATAGTTAATATAAGAAGTATTTATTTTAATGTTGTTACTGTTATTGGAATATTTTACTTTTCCTCGTTTCCTTTCCTAACTGGGCTATTTTCCCTGTTGGGGCCCTTGGGCTTATAGCATTCTACTTTTCCAACAAGGGTTGTATCTTAGCTAGTAATAGACTACATACAAATATATATATATATATATATATATATATATATATATATATATATATATATATATATATATATATATATATGTGTGTGTGTGTGTGTTTTTATGTGTATGTGTATGTGTATGTGTATATATGTATCATCATCACCAGCCGTTGATAGTCCACTGCAGGACAAAGCCCTTAGACAAGCTCTCGTCCGTTTATGTTTTTCCTATGCCAGTATATACCAGCACACTTCGTTAGCTCTTCAATCCATCGCCTTCTCTTACTTCCTCTTCTTTTATTATCTTTAGGGACTCATTCTGTTATTCTTAATGGCCACCTGCTTTCTGTCATTCTATGTCCATTTCTTTTTCTTACAGGTTGTTAGAATATCCATAAATATCTTATAATTAGATTCATTTGTAAGGAATGATGCTCTTGAATCTGTAACTGTGGGTTGCTTTACTTTTTGTCATTTATGTTTTTTTATGTTATCTATTTCCTTGAAGTTTCTATGCTTGACTTCTTTCATTTTATATGTCTACAGTTTTTTTGGGTTCCCCCCCACTCTCTCTCTCTCTCTCTCTCTCTCTCTCTCTCTCTCTCTCTCTCTCTCTCTCTCTCTCTCTCTCAGAGATCTCCATCCAAAAATATGCAAAAACCTAAAAGAAGGAAAAGGATGCAGTTTCAACAAAATATGTCGATATATGCATCCTGCAACCATGAATGAAAGTAAGAAAACTCAGCAAACTGAAAAGAAAAATAAAAGGAAAAATGAAACAAGAACGGAATACAAAAAAGCAGGCCGTGTATATATACCGCGCTATGAACGAAAAGCCCCAAGATATGAGACCTTTCAACCCAAATATGCACATTTAGAGCCCAACTACAAAGAATGCATCTATAATGCCAGGGGTTGGTGCAGATATGGGAATAATTGCAGGTATACACACAAAAATAAATATGAAGGGAAAGAGCCAATATAATAGAAATATTGGATTTTTTAATGTCAGAATTCCGGGAAATGAAGAAAAGAATATCATATCAGAACAGGAAGGAAGCATGGGAGAATCCATATTATTACCAATATCCAATAATGGGGTTGAAACACAAACCATATTAGTGATGAATGCACAGGGTTTAGTCACGAGTAACTCTAAAAGGAAAATAAAGTTCTTAGAAGAACTACCCGAAATTGAAAAAAAAAAAAAATATATTAAATATAAGTGAAACATGGTATTCCTAAGAGACTGGCAGTGATGACCAGATAAAGGGTTTCCAAACTTATAGATCAGACAAAAAAAATAGGAATCAAGGGGAAACCGCAATATATGGAAGAGACATAAATCAAGGAAAAGTCTGTGAAAAATACAGCAACACAGAATGTGAATTGATTGCGGTAGAATTTGAATTTGAAAAACTAGTGAATATTGTAGTTTACAGACCCCCAAATACTAAGGAGTTTGACATAATAATAAAAAAAATAGATGATATATGTAGAAACCATAAAGACTGGAATATACTCCTATCCGGAGATTTTAACTTTCCTTTCGTGGACTGGAAAGAACGGATAGAAGAAGGCGGTTATATGTATACATATAAAAAAGAGAGTAATAGTAGCGCAGTAGATAAGAGGCCATTTGAAAAGCTTCAAGATATGCTATCAGAACATAATATGCAACAAATAAACCACATTCCAACAAGAAAGGAAAATGCCCTAGATCTAGTATATGTGAATGAGGTGAATTATGTTAAAGAAATAATAGTGTATAACACGGGAATTTCAGACCACAATGTCATAGAATTGATAGTCCATTCTAAAGCAAGTGATCGCAGACTTAATAAAAGCACAAAACTTTAGGAAGGATATGGAAAATATAATTTTTACAGTAAGAATATAAAATGGTCAGAAATAAATGAAGAACTGAATAAAGAAGGGAAAAATGTATTTGTAAGTGATAATATACAGGTAAATACGGACATACTGTACAAAATACTGGAGAAAATTGTTGAAAAATATGTACAGAAAAAAAACAATAAACAAAAGATGTGCATACCAAGAGACAGAAGGATCTTATTTCAGAAAATTAGAAAGTGGAAGAAAAATCTTGCAAAAGAAAAGAATGTGTGGAAAATGAGGGAAATAAAATGTAAGATAGAAAAGGCAGAACAAAAGATTATACAGTCGAATGAAAATGAAAAAAGGGACTTAGAAGAAAAGACACTTCAAAATATAAAAAAGAAACCCCAAAGTACTTTACTCCTATGCAAAAAAGATGAATAAAGGGAAAATAGAAATAGGCCCTCATAGAATTGAAGGACAGCTAACGAATGAAAAAAAGGATATATGCAACATATTAGCAGAAAAATATAAGAGTGAGTTCACGCCAAGAATTGCGAATGAGAATAATGAAACAGAAATGAGAGAAGAAAATGTTGAATATCTAATGGATATAGATATTAACGAAGCAGATATTGTCACAGCTATAAACGAAATTAAAAATGTATCGGCAGCCGGACCAGATGGAGTTCCAGCGATTTTGTTGAAAAAACTGCAAACACTATCGCGAAGCCGCTTGCAATACTGCTAAGACAAAGTGTAGATATGAGCGAGATATATGTTAAACATAAATTAGCTTATATAACCCCTATCTTCAAAAGTGGATCAAGACTAGAGGCAAGCAATTATAGACCTGTTAGTCTAATATCACATATTATGAAAGTGTATGAGAGGGTGATAAAAAAGAAAATAATGAACCATTTGGTTAAAAATGATTTGTTTAATATAGGTCAACACGGTTTTGTGCCTGGAAAAAGTACACAGACCTAACTGATAGCACACTATGAAAACATATACAAAAATATGATAAATAAAAAAGACACAGATGTGATCTATCTAAATTTTGCAAAAGCCTTTGACAAGGTAGACCATGATATATTAGAGAAAAAAATGAGAAAGCATAATATTGTGGGAAAGATAGGAAAATGGGTAAAAGGATTCCTGCAAAACAGAAAACAGATAGTGGTTGCAAATGACGAGAAATCAGATGAAGCCCAGGTAATATCTAGCGTCCCACAAGGTACAGTATTAGCTGCACTGCTGTTTGTTATTATGATCTCAGACATAGACTGTGATGTTGAAAACTCCGTAGTGAGAAGTTTCGCCGATGACACAAGAATAAGTAGAGAAATTACTTGTGATGAAGATAGGAACTCACTACAAAGAGATCGAAACAAAATATATGGATGGGCGGAGATAAATAGGATGGTATTTAACTCCGATAAATTTGAATCAATAAATTATGGAAACAGAGAAGGAATGGTGTATGCATACAAGGGACCTAATAATGAGACAATCACAAACAAGGAAGCAATTAAAGACCTTGGTGTAATTTTAAATAGGAATATGTTATGCAACGACTAAATAGCAACACTGTTGGCTAAATGTAAAGCAAAAATGGGAATGTTATTCAGACACTTTAAAACAAGAAAAGATGAACACATGATTATGCTTTACAAAACTTATGTGCGTAGTACACTCGAGTACTGCAATGTGATATGGTACCCACACTACCAAAAGGATATTGCGCAAAGAGAGAGTGTACAAAGGTCCTATACTGCTAGAATAGAAGAAGTTAAGGACCTTGACTACTGAGAAATACCGCAATTTTTAGAACTATACAGTCTAGAAAGGAGAAGAGAACGCTACATGATAATACAAGCATGGAAGCAAATAGAAGGAATTACTGAAAACATCATGGAGCTAAGAATATCAGAAAGAGCAAGCCGAGGTAGATTAGTAGTGCCAAAAAATATACCAGGTAAACTAAGAAAGGCGCACAGGACATTAATCCACTACGCACCAGCATCGATTATGCAGCGACTATTTAATGTGCTGCCAGCTCATCTAAGAAATATATCAGGAGTGAGCGTAGATGTGTTTAGGAATAAGCTCAATAAATACCTAAGATGCATCCCAGACCATCCCAGACTGGAAGATGCAAAATACACCGGAAGATGCATTAGCAACTCTCTGGTGGATATACGAGGTGCCTCACACTGAGGGACCTGGGGGAACCCAAACAAAAAATAAGGCAATAATAAGGTAAGGCTCTCTCTCTCTCTCTCTCTCTCTCTCTCTCTCTCTCTCTCTCTCTCTCTCTCTCTCTCTCTTAGGCATAGGTTTATTTTTATTCACATTTTTCATCACTATTCAATAGTATTAGATTTTTCTTTTTCGTGAACTCTAGTATTTACTTTCCCTTTTCCAGCTCTTTGTTTAGGTTTTAATATTTACGTTTTATCTGCAAACTCACTTGAATGTGGAGACGTTTTATATAATATTTGTGGTGAATGGTATCGATTTCCACACTTACTAATTGTTGCCTCAAGATTGCATGTGTGTGTTCCTGCTCTCACACTTAAAAGACAACAACCTAGCATTTGTTAGGAAATGAATTCACGCTAGATCACATACATAAAAGAGTAAAGTGGACTGTATAATAGATATAAAGGTACATGGTAAATAATAAATGGATTCAATCAATCGCACAAAAACTTAACAATTATTTATTAATATAACTATACGAAATTTAAAGAAAAAGGAAAACAAACTTGATTGAGAATCAAATAATATCTATACTTTGTTTCTTAGTAACAAAACGAAACTGAATATTTATTTCAAATAAGCATTGATAGAAAATGGTAATAAACAAAATATATTGGCTACAGTACGGATACCAAAATTAAACAAGCAAACAAAGTTTATAAGGCACTGTCAAACACTCAGTGTCCAAGTTCAAGGTCGTAGGATATGGATCATGATTCACACGTAAACAGATCCCGATTCAAAAGGGCAACGAAAATTACACAAAAGATGGCTTATTTGGCAACAAAAAGATCCCAAAGCAGTCCACGTTTGTTGAGAATAATGTATACTTCACCAGGTATGCTGGGCTTCAATAACTTCGATAAGATCTCAATAAGTGGGTGGTAGGGTAACTCAACTTTCTGACACAGATCATAACAGATCCGTCTTCTATGGGTCCTCGTGGGCGACAAGGGGCCCTGTTGTTTGCAACGTATCTGTGAAAATATTCATTATAGAAGCGTTCGTATGGGTATATTTAACATTAAATCAATGATCCTATCTAAGATTTTTCACTACCATGCTCACTTGGGACGGTCATAGTTGGCTTACATAAAATAAACATGCACACAGATGATACAAAACTTATGAATTTTAATTAGATTAGCAAATTAAGTGTGTTTATGAAAGTGATGCAATAGAAACGGACAGGTATTGAGCATGCGCTCTAAACACAACTATTTTGCAAATAATTCTTATGAATTCTTTTGAGATAAAAGTCTTAACATATGTAATAGAATGTGGATTAATATAAAGGAAATAAAGTATATAAAATATCACGAAGAACAGCAAAAAGATAAAACAAATGATCTTATACAAAGGATTTGATACTCAGACAAAAAGATGCGTTTCTTGTGATAAAAAGGAGAAATGATATAGAGTTTTCATCAAATTGACAAATTAACTTAAATAGCCAAGTTTGAAGACAAACTAAGCTTCCTTACAGGAAGTGGTCATAACAGCTAATCCCTTTCATGTGCCGTATGCCAAACTGCAAAGGAAATTAATGAACTGGACCGAAAGTGAGTGTTTTCCTTTCCAAATGCTGATGAAGAAAAAAGCACGCCATCAAGAGAGCCAGATATGTTCCTAGCTATAATAGTAGGGGAAGCAATTTATTTATTGTTTTGATAATTACAATTGCATTATATTGTTTGTGGTATTGGTCACGGTATATCAGCCTCTTGTATAAGGATGAAAAGATTACTAAACTGTTCACAAAATTACTTTGGTATTCACACACTTTTCCCCTTGCTGCTTACTATTGAATCAGAGACATCCCTCTTTGATAAGACAGTTCGGAAGAAACCCATAGCTTAGAGAGTTGCAAACAATAACAGTGGAAAAATGAAAATAAATCTGTCAAATGTTTCAAGTAAAGAACCACATTCATTCCTTATAATCAATCGACCTACTCATGCCGACTCCTTCCCCCTCTCACCCACTAACCAACAGACCAGCCCTGTATTCGAGACGGCCTTGGCCAGGCGGCCCACACCTCCCTCCCTCATCTTTTTCTCGGTCTACACCTCTGGAGACTGAAGAAGAGGAATCTTTCCTAATTTTCATCTTCTTCTTCTTCTTCTTCTTCTTCTTCTTCTTCTTCTTCTTCTTCTTTTGTTTTGCATTGCCTATTCTTCTTGTTAATGTTGACACATAATCAGTTCCTATTAACATTAGGGCTACTTTCTCCTCTTCCTTATTCGCCCCTACATCGTGTGGTAGGCCTAATCAGATCTTGGGCCTAATTTGTTAATGGCAACATCTGTTCCATCTACGGGGAATACTCATCTTTATTCTTTATCTTATTTTGTTTTGCCTTTTTTAGTTTTCTTTTCAAGTTTATTTCATTGTATTTTCGATTTAATCTTCTTCTGTAAGGACAATTTCTGTTTTCGTCTTGTTTACCAAAAGCTCTCCATTCCCTGATTATCCAACTTTTCTTTTCGGTCTCGTGTCCTGGGGAAACACTTGCTGTCTGTCCTAAGTATGTATATTCATTAACAATCTCTGGATGCTCATCCATAACCCTTATCTGTTGTCTCACTGAATTTTCATTGAACATTATCTTAGTTTTACTCAGATCAGTTTTCGTTCCTACATTTCAGCTTTCCCTATCCAAATCCTCCATCATCTTTTGGATTCTAAAGTGTGAAGTACCAATCCAAGATAGAAAGAGTCTAAGTAGGTAGTAGGTTGGCCAGGGCACGGGCCACCCATTGAGATCCTACTGCTAGAGAGTTTTGGGGTTTTTTGACTGGCCAGACATTACTACATTGGATCCTTCTCTCTAGTTACGGTTCATTTTCCCTCTGCCTACACATACAGTCTGGCATATTCTTTACAGATTCTCCTCTGTCCTCATACACATGACAACACTGAGATTACCAAACAATTCTTCTTCTCCCAAGGGGTTAAATACTGAACTGCAATTGGTCAGTGGCCACTTTCCTCTTAGTAAGGATAGAAGAGACTCTTTAGCTACGGTAAGCAGCTCTTCTAGGAGACGGACACTCCAAATCCAAACCATTGTTCTCTATTCTTAGGTAGTGCCATAGCCTCTGTACCATGGTCTTCCACTGTCTTGGATAACCTGAGAGAAAGTCAATTCAGATCCAGAAGAGAAAATGACTGATATAACTTTGATTTTCTGCAAAAAAATAGAAAAGAAAAAAAAATATGGTTTCCACATAACGCACCAACACCGATATGTTTACTGTTCAGAATTGGATAGATGTAAATTCCCTTTTTTCTTACTTGAGGGTACACTCGGGCATGCTGTCCTGTCTTGTTTCTCTCCCTCTTGTTTAGTTAAAGTTTTTATAGTTTATATAGGAGATATTTATTCTAATGTTACTCTTATTAAAAATTTTCTTTTTCTTTGTATCCTTTCCTCATTGGGCTATTTTCCTTGTTGGAGTCCTGGGGCTTATAGCATGCTGCTTTCCCAACTAGGGCTGTAGCTTAGCAAGTAGTATTGATAATACCAGATCTGCACAGAAATAATCATTAATATATATTTATATATATATATATATATATATATATATATATATATATATATATATATATATATATATATATATATATATATATATATATACATATATATATATATATATATATATATATATATATATATATATATATATATATATATATATATATATATATATATATATATATATATATATGTATCATACAGGTTTCGTTGGATGATACTCAACATCTTCCTTTCACTATCTTAGTTTTGTTTCTTTCCAGTTTCCAGATGTATATAAATAGTACATCTCATCTTGAAATTATTTGTTTTTATTAGAGCGATCTTTCGAACTGCACTCTTGCGTTCACAGTCAGGCTACGATATATATATATATATATATATATATATATATATATATATATATATATATATATATATATATATATATATATGTATATATATACATATATATATATATATATATATATATATATATGTATATATATATATATATATATATATATATATACACATATATATATATATATATATATATATATATATATATATATATATATATATATATATATATATATATATATATATATATATATATATATATATATAAACATACGCACATCATTGTAAGATACATGAACATTAACATTTTCATAGATTTATATTCATTCTTATGTAACTATTCAAGTTGCTCCTCTTTTTAATCTGTTTCATTGTCTTTATTTTTATTTGTCATATTTGAAACTTCGTTTAGTCTGTGAGATGTTTATATATGCAGTCATGAAGCGCGGGGGGTAGCTACTCAAGATCATTGTAAGATCAACATATAAAAATCTAGAGACGTATCAAAAAACATCAAGCATTTTAATGGGATATGAAGAAACCAAACTAGGAAAATTAATATTTAATGAATATTACAAGAGAGAAACTATAGAAAACGAAACTAACTTGGAAAAGTAGTAATCAGTATTTATGAAACAAATCAACTTTTTCATATGAAAAGCATGTCTGTAAAATTCTTTGCAATGGCATTTTATATTCCATTTAGACTGTAAAATAGCTTCTATAGTTGACACATCTAACTTATTCTTCTCGTCTGTCCATTGAGCAGTCATCATAGAATAGTCACGCTGGATAGATATTCACACAAACTGATATCTCAGAATACTTTTCCTGGAAGTCTAACTGCTGAAGGATGGGAAACCATCTTTCATGACAGATCTTGGTCATCCATTCATGACGTTTGTTCTATATTTGTTAATCAAGAATGTTTTTAATAGTTGACCACACGCAAAAAAGTACGTTGTTGGCAATTACTATTATTATTATTATTATTATCATCATCATTATTATTATTATTATTATTATTATTATTATTATTATTATTATTATTATTATTATTATTATTATTATTATTATTGTGGTAGGAGACCCTCTTTTAGGCAGGTTGAGTTAAAAGTGAAGGCTGCATCGGCAGAGTTTATTTTCTTATCCAATTTTTTCTATTTTCCGGATAATTCTCTTCTCTAGAGTGCTGCAATCAGCCAGCAGACTTGAAAAATTCATCAGTCATTTTAACTTGAAAAATTCATCAGTCATTTAACTTGAAAAACTCATCAGTCATTTAACTTGAAAAATAAACTCTGTCCATGCAGCCTTTACTTTTAACTCAATATTATTATTATTATTATTATTATTATTATTATTATTATTATTATTATTATTATTATTATTATTATTATTTGCTAAGCTACAACCCTAGTTGGAAAAGCAGGTTGCTATAAGCCCAAAGGCTCCAACAGGGAAAATAGCCCAGCGAGGAAAGGAAACAAGGAAAAATCAAATATTTTAAGAACAGTAACATTAAAATAAATATTTTCTATATAAACTAAAAAAACTTTAACAAAACAAGAGGAAGAGAAATTAGATAGAATAGTGTGCCCGAGGATACCCTCAAGCAAGAGAACTCTAACCCAAAATAGTGGAATACCATGGTACAGAGGCTATGGCGCTACCCAAGACTAGAAAACAATGGTTTGAATTTAAAGTGTCCTTCTCCTAGAAGGGCTGCTTACCATAGCTAAAGAATCTCTTCTACCTTTACCAAGAGGAAAGTAACAACTGAACAATTACAGAACAGTAGTTAACCCCTTAAGTGAAAAAGATATGTTTGGTAATCTCAATGTTGTTAGGTGTATGAGGACAGAGGGGAATATGTAAAGAACACGCCAGAGTATTCGGTGAATGTGTAGAAATGAAAATTGCATCTGTTCCCAGACTGGAAGTACATCCAATAACATCCATGAAAAGACATTAAAACTTCCTAAATTAAACCATTGTTCTCTAGTCTTGGGTAGTGCCCTAGCTTCTGTCCTTGGTCTTCCACTGTCTTAGGTTAGAGATCTCTTGCTTGAGGGTACACTTGGGCACACTATTCTATCTTGTTTCTCCTTATCTTGTTATTTTGAAGTTTTTATAGTTTATATATGAAAGATTTATTATAATGTTATTGTTCTTAAAACTTTTTGTAGTTTTTCTTTATTTCCTCTCCTCACTGGGGTATTTTCCCTTTTGGAGCCATTGGGATTATAGCATCCCGCTTTTCCAACTAGGGTTGTAGCTTAGCTAATAATAATAATAATAATAATAATAATAATAATAATAATAATAATAATAATAATAATAATAATAATAATAATAATAATAATAATACCATTGTTAGTAGTACATTTGTACAATCGTTTGAATTGAATGCTGGCAAACAGTATGAAAGGCCATGGCTACTTCTGCTGCTATTATCTTAATTTCTTCATCTGTGTTTTTCTTGATAATGAAGTTTGTTATTTCATCATCTTTTGGAGTGGAGGAAATGCTTTCTTTGTGCTTAGCCAAAGCAATGTGTCACGTGATATCATTCTTCCCGACGTGTTCAATACTGGAATTGCAATGGCATAAACCACAGGTTGCTTCAATTTTATAGGTAGTAGGTTGGCCAGGGCACCAGCCGCCCGTTGAGATACTACCACTAGAGAAGTATTGGATCCTTTGACTGGCCAGACAGTAATGCATTGGATCCCTTTGTCTGGTCACGGCTTATTTTTTCTTTGCCTACACTTACACAGAATAGTCTAGCCTATTCTTTACATATTCTCGTCTTTCCTCATACACATGACATCAATGAGATACTTAACACTTCTTCACCCAAAGAGTTAATTACTCTACTGCAATTTGTTCAGTGTACTTTCCTCTTGGTAAGGGTAGAAGAGACTCTTTAGCTATGGTAAGCAGCTCTTCTAGGAGGAGGACACTCCAAAATTAAACCATTGTTCTCTAGTCTTGGGTAGTCCCATAGCCTCTGTACCATGGTCTTTCACTGTCTTGGGTTAGAGTTCTTTTGCTTGAGGGTACACTCGGGCACACTATTCTATCTTCTTATTATTTTTTTTCCTTCCTCTTGTTTTTTGAAATGGTGTGTTGGGCAGGCTTAATAGAAGGGCCATGGATGCCTGGTGGTTTATCAAGAGGTTGTCTTTTCCTTTTTCTGATTCTTTTTCTTCTCAAAACCATCCTTACTGTTCAATTATTTCATTATGCATGTTGCATAAGATATTTCATAACTCTGACCATCCTTTACATTCAGATCTCCCTGGACAATTCTATCCTGTTTGTAATACTAGGCAGGCAGTTAATTCTAATAGCCATGGCTTCTCCATCATGAGGCTCAATACTACATAGTATTCTAGAAGTTTTATTCCCGCTGTTACCAAGTTGTGGAACGATCTTCCTAATCAGGTAGTTGAATCAGTAGAAATTCAAAAGTTCAAAGTTGGAGCAGATGTTTTTATGTTGACCAGGCTGACGTGAGTCATTTTATAGTTTATATAAGACATATCTGTTTTAACATTGTTAATAGTTTATATAGGACATATCTGTATTGACGCTGTTACTGTTTTTAGAATGATATATTGTTAATTTATTCTCACCATTTATTTATTTCCTTATTTCCTTTCCTCACTGAGCTATTTTTTCCTGTTGGACCCCTTGGGCTTATAGCATCTTGCTTTTCCAACTAAGGGTGTAGTTTGGCTAATAATATTAATAATAATAATAATAATAATGATAATAATAATAATAATAATAATTTGGGACGTGTCCCGCAAAATCGGGACGTCTGACAACCCTACGTAATATTCCTCAATCTTTTTGACAAAATGTTCTTAAAAAGGAAAGTAAAAAAGAAAACGAACACAAAGATATTAATTGTGTTCATTATTTCTTACTATCGACACTCGTTGATAGGGCGAGAGCTGTTGTATAAAAGATAATCTGAGTGAAATACTTCTTCAATAAAGGTTTAAATGAATAGCCATCGATGAAAAGACTTCTTCAAAGACATATAGAGTGGAATGACAAATGATGAATCAAACCATCTGTGTATCTTATTTCCTATAAGACCCCCAATACAACGAGAGAAAACTTTAAAACTGCGCAAATTCTGATACCAAACAAAACAAAAGACGAAGTGGCCACTGAGATGGAGAGTAAGAAAATACTGTGGAACACGTGCTCGCCAGTTGTCAAGCTGCCGAGGAGAAGGGGTGTGGCGGAGCTCTGATTGAATGCATTAGCTTCTCCAGAAGGCGTTTGGAAGGTCAAGTACGACATTTCTGCATTTGTGCGTTCTGAGCCAAGAGCTTTCCCTCCTCGGGTAATTCCTCCTCCTCCACTGTTTTTCTTACTTCGTCTTCTTCTTCTTTTTTAAGACATGAAATGCCTTCGTAAGTCAGTTTTTGCACCTAAATAATAAAAACGTGTGTATGTGTGTGTGTCAACCTGGGAAATTGGTAGAATTGCAAATGAAAGAACATGGAACGAAGCAAATGTCTTAATTCAGTGCAACAATATGGTTACCATATATATTATTTAATCGTTAAATATACTGTAGACTTATTGTTTTCCTGCTTTAATTGGTTGTCTTTTCACTGTTGGTTATGTTAGTGGTTATAATGGACTAACGGCTGTTTTATATTTTCAAGTGGTGTTGGTTACGTGGCTGCGCTCCTGCGTGAACGGAGTTTTGGAGGGACTTTTTTTGAGGATGGTTCCTTAGTGTGTTTCTGAGCCTCCAACCTTGTAGGGCACGACATTTGTGATTGGATCTAAGTTATTCCACGCCTTTGCAGAGCCACATTGTGAAGCTATTGAGCTTGTTTTGGATATCCTTTCTCTGCAGCAAGGACGTTTCATCATATATTCTGTGTACTGCCCTTGGAGAAGTAAAAGCCAAGGGGACCTCTCTGTCCCAAGGTAATGATATTTATACCTATTTAAGTATCGTGATCACGACCTGTCAGCTGACGTCATTACTGGAGCTTGTGAAAGCCTTTCAATCAAACCAGCCATCGTCCACTAGATAGGGATATTTAGTTTGTATTTGTTAGGATGTTCTCACTTTTCGTTGGCCTTCTCCTTTCTGGACCCTCTCTCCTTTTAGTATGTTTGTGTTGATGACCTTTCTTTAATTGTGTAATTGTTTTCTTTTGCAGGGAGTTTAAGAGTGAGTGTGTATCATTTATTATTGTATTATTGTGGTGCAGGTGTTATTTCTGTCTAAATATTATGTATTAAAATTAAGGAGATTTTTGTGGTATTTTCTTTGTCCCCTTGAGTTGACTTTGCACTCGTATTGATGTTTGGATACTATTCCACCTTTAGTGGACTTAGTACGTTATGATGGTGAATACTATTTGATAAGTGTAGTGTTTTGTGTGGTGGTCAAAGCCAGCCATCACAAGTGGCGACCGTGACAGGATCTTTCGTTCCTGAGTATTCACCAGTGTTTGAGCAAAGTTAATTCTTGGGGTAATTTTTCAGGCAGTGTATTTTCACCTCCTCGGTGTTGTTTTGTGTGAATTTAGTATTTTGTTTGAATAAGTAATCATGGTTGTTAACGTACTAGAACTCCTTAGAGGAGAGGGATGGCAAGAGATGTTGGCAGAGTTAAATAGGGAAGACTTGGAAATTGTAGCAGAACATTTTGAATTGGAATATGATGTGTCCATAAGAAAGGGTGTATTGCTATTGCTCATTTATGATTATGTTAAAACTGTAAAGACAGGTGGGGAACAAGAGGTGAAACCGGATGAAGTAGTGTCTATAGAAATTTTGGATAAGCAGATTGTCCTGAGACAAATGGAATTTGAAATGGAAAAGATTAAGGCAGGGGAAAGAGAAAAAGAGAGGCAGCATGAGATTGCCATGAGAAACCCAGGTTCTTTTTCCCCCGCCCATTCCCCAAATAGGTTAGTAACTCCTGCTATTAATTTATCGCAGGCTCTCAAATTTGTACCTAAATTTGAAGAAAATAATATAGCAGAGTTTTTTGTATCGTTTGAGAGGATTGCTGCAAGGTTGGAGAGGCCCCAAGAGTATTGGACCACTCTTATACAAAGTAAATTGGTTGGAAGAGCTCAGAGGGTATATATAACGCTGGAGGAGGATCTATCAGCAGATTATGAGAGTGTGAAGGCTATTGTCTTAAAGGCCTATGAGTTAGTCCCTGAAGCTTATAGGCAACGCTTCCGGAACTTAGAAAAATGTAGGGAACAAACTTTTGTTGAATTTGCCAGGGCGAAGGAACAGTATGCTAGCAATTGGTTCAAGTTCAAGGAGGTGGGAGATTTTGAGAAATTGAAGGAGTTAATGTTGGTGGAGGAGTTTAAGAGGTGTGTCCCGGATAAGCTGAAGGTCCACCTCGAAGAGTTAAAACTCGAGACTGTTCAGGAGGTAGCCATCGCTAGTGATGAATATTGCTTGTCTCATAAGAGTGAGTTAGGGGGAGTAACGACAAAGGTGAATTCTGGTTGGGTTAAGATGGGTAGGAATAATAATGCTAATCCTAATAATAATGCTAAGGTGTTTAGTAGAAATAATCAGGGAAGTAATAATAATCAGGGTAATGCTAATATTAATTTTTCTCCTAACAGAGGCAATAGGCCAAATATATACAATCCAGAGAAATTGAAAACATTGACGTGCTTATTTTGCAATAAGAAGGGGCACATAAAGAGTATGTGTTATGCGTTTAGAAAATCTCAAAATGCTAATGTTAGGCCAGTGATGGGCGTGGAAGAGAGAGAGAGAGAACCTACCCCAACAACATCCGCTGATCAATGACTACCTGGTTGTTTTGACAGAAATTTGTCCTTCGGTAGTGTCTCCTTCGCCAATTCGTCCGAGAAAAGACGAGTGCGTATTTTGCGTGATACCGGTGCAGCTCAGTCTTTGATACTAAGGGAAGCATTATCTTGTAATTTTATACCCAAAAGTGGGGAATTTGTGTTATGGGCTGGTTTTCCTGATTCCGTAAAGTCGTATGCTATTGAAAATTTTAATTTAATCTGCCCTTCCTTTGCAGGGAATTTGAAATTGGCCATAGTTGATAAATTCCCGGTTAAGGAGGTTGATGTTGTGTTAGGGAATGATTTGGCTATGAAGAATAATAATTGTCCGATATTGATAAACCCTGATAGTGAAGTAGCAGCAGTTACTCGTTCTAGTGCTAGAATTGTTGACGCTGCAGAGTCAACAATTGATGTAGATTTAAGTAGTTTAGATCGTAGTGATAGCCTAGCTGTAGATCTTGGAATGTTAACGGACAAGTTAAATTGGACTACTGAAGAGCTAATCAAAGCCCAGAAAAAGGAGTTTCGGGAACTCTCTATCGAGTCAGGGGAGGTGTCTGATATGACTGGTCCCAAATTTAAGATAATTAATAATATTTTATATAGGTTGAGTAGGCCTATGGGGGTGGATAATGTTGATTATGAAATTGTGAAACAGATAATGATTCCTTTTGGTTACAGGAAGGAGTTAATGTCATTGGCACACGAAAGTGGTCTGGCCGGCCATTTTGGAATTCATAAAATTTCTTGCAAATTGTTAGGGAATTATTATTGGCCAAAGTTGAAGGCAGATGTAAAGAAGTTTGCCAATAGTTGTGATGTGTGCCAGAGGGTCGGTAAACCCAATCAGCGGATTCCAAAATCGCCTCTATGTCCTATTCCTGTAGTTTCCGAACCTTTTAAGGAAGTCATTATTGATGTGGTTGGACCATTACCGAAGACGCGTAGTGGTAATGAGTATATTTTAACAATCATGGATAGGATGTCTCGATATCCCGAGGCAATACCACTACGTACAATAAAAAGTGTTAAAATTGTAGATGTACTAATTGACTTTTTTACCAGGTTTGGGATGCCTAAGATTATTCAATCGGATTGTGGTTCTAATTTTGTTAGCAGGTATTTCAGAGATAAAATGGCAGAGTTAAATATAAAACATGTGACCTCTTCTCCATATCATCCGGAAAGCCAGGGAGCTCTGGAGAGATTTCATCAGACCCTGAAATCCATGGTAAAGAAATATTGTTTGATTAATGGTTCTGAATGGGATAAGGAATTACCTTATTTGTTGTTCGCTTTTCGTTCTGTCCTAAGTCAGTCTTTAGGTTTTTCGCCTTTCAGCCTTGTGTTTGGCCATTGTGTTCGAGGTCCTCTTGATGTGGTTCGTGAGTCTTGGGAGGGAGACGTCCCTGAGGTTAATTTATTGGATTATGTGTCTAATCTAGGTGATAAATTAACCAAGGCTTGGAGATTTGCGGGTGAAAACTTATTATGTAGCCAAAAATGAATGAAGTTTTCCTTTGATAGAAGGTCCAAGGCACGCGACTTTGCGGTAGGCGATAAAGTATTGGTTTTGTTACCCTTCCCAGGGAATCCATTGAAAGCTTCTTTTTCAGGTCCTTGGAAAATTTTGAAAAAAATAAGTGAAGTTAACTATTTAGTGGAGACACCTCAAAGAAGGAAACCTTTTCAACTGTGTCATGTAAATATGTTGAAAGCTTATATGGAACGGGAAAAAGTCATTCCTGTGGCAACTATTGGGAACACGGTAGATTCTGAGAACAATAACTTTTTTTCTTTTTCAGAGGGGGAGGGTATTGATGATAATTGTTTTAATGGATGTGAATGGCGGTCGGATAATAGAAAGTCTTTGGAAAAATTTTCGGGAGTAATTTCACATTTAGGTAAGGAAGAACAAAGGTCTTTGAAAAATTTAGTATCTAATTATAAAGAATTATTTTCGGATGTACCGGGTAGGACTTCGGTCCTTGAACATGATGTACAGGTAGGTAGCGCCACTCCTGTGAAACAATCTCCTTAGAGGTTGAATCCCTTCAAAAATGAGGTTGTAGCAAAGGAAGTGGATTATATGCTAAAAAGTGACCTAATTGAACCTAGTCAAAGTCCTTGGTCATCACCTGTTGTAATGGTGAAGAAATCCGACGGTGATTTCAGGTTATGTTTTGATTACCGTAAGTTGAATGAGTTATCTAAATCTGATTGTTATCCATTACCTCGAATTGAGGATTGTATTGATCGAATGGGGAAGGCCAAATACATTAGCAAATTCGATTTGTTGAAAGGTTATTGGCAAGTTCCTCTTTCAAAGCGGGCAAGGGCCCTGTCTGCTTTTGTAACACCACAGGGATTGTTTCAATGTAAAATTATGCCGTTTGGTATGAAGAACGCGGCTGCCACCTTTCAGAGGTTAATGAATACTTTAGTCCATGGTTTAGAAGGATGTGTTGTGTATATTGATGATATTGTTATTTATAGCGATGATTGGGAAACCCATTTAAAACGTATTAGGGCACTATTTGAGGTGTTGAAAAAGGCAAATTTGGTAATTAATTTAAAGAAAAGCGATTTCGCAAAGGCGAAGGTGGTATATTTGGGTCATGAGGTTGGTAATGGTAAAGTTGCTCCTAAGCAGGCCAATATCGAAAGTATTGAAAACATGGTAGTCCCTAAATGTAGGAGGGATGTCAGAAGATTCCTTGGTTTGAGTGGGTATTACCGAAGGTTTGTTAGGAATTTTTCGGATATAGCCGATCCGTTAACAAATCTCTTGAGAAAGAAGGTAGCATTTGTCTGAACGGATGAAACGCAAAGGGCTTTTGATAATTTAAAAAGAGTTTTAATTAATTTCCCTGTCTTGAGAGCTCCTGATTTTGACCTTCCTTTTTCTCTTGCCACGGATGCAAGTGACATTGGTGTAGGAGCGGTGTTGTTGCAGAATGACGAGCAGGGAGTTTCTCATCCTGTCACATTCTTTTAAAAAAAATTGTCCCCCGCCCAACGTAGGTATTCAACTGTGGAGAAAGAGACTCTTGCGTTAATATTCGCTATTAATCATTTTCAGGTTTATCTCTCCTCCTCAGATACACCTATTAAGGTCTTGACAGATTATAATCCCCTGACTTTCATCAGCAGATACAAGAATAAAAATCAACGATTGATGAGGTGGAGTCTCATGCTGCAAGAATGGAATTTAGAATTTTCACACATCCCAGGAAAAGATAATATTGTTGCCGATTTTCTCTCTCGCAGCGTTGAATATTAGTTGACTGACAGAGGGCTATGCAGTTATTAAAGTTAGTATCTGTATCGTTCTAATTATGGTGTGTGTGCTGTTGAAGTGGGCACGTAGTGAGTAGAAGTAAATGTATGTTTAAGATTTATTAATCATGGTTTGTTTACAGAAGACTATAATGTTTTGGGTGTATTATATGGGATCTTTAAGGTTAAAAGGTGAGGGTGATCACTGGTACTTTCTAATGATTGATTAATTAGATGGGTCATGGGCTCACGGGTCTGTAGCACAACACAGCCGTTTTTTAGGTGCTACAGGCTGGTGTATGAGGGGTACCCTAGACTGAGTTAAGGTTAATATACTAAGGTTTAGAGGTGTCAGGTACGATAAGGTTTATAATAAGCTAAGAAAAGAGATAGGCACTAATCTGGTTTTCTGGATTTTCTGTATTTTCAGGCTAATAATTACGCTTCATCGAGTTTGTTTGTTTGTTTGCGCAGGGGAGTCTTGTGGTGGTCTTCTCTGTGTCGTTCGGTTTGTGTGTATGTATTGGACACTATGGTGATAAGTGTGATATATAACACTGAAATAGACAGTGGTTTTTGTGATCAACATTTATTGATAGTGAGTGATGTGTATCCCTGAAAAGGAACAGTGTATTGAGTGTGGAAAAGGTTATAGCTTTTGGACTATATATACAGAATCCGGTTATTACTGCAATGACTCTTAATTAAGTTTATTAATGATATGAGAGATGTGAAATTTTTAGGTTGGGTACCTATTTATCGAATGGTGATGTTTTGGTTTTCTGGTTTTGGAAAGTTTACTTGTGATTAATTTAGGTTTAAGATTTTTTTTAGTATTGGTTATATATTGCTATCCTTGTGAGCTGCAGACCTTGGTACTTGCCCCCCTCTTTCCTTTTGTTTGTCATGTTTTTGCAGTTTGTTTAATAATAATTTTTGAGTGTTGGTTTAATATTTCAAATTTTTGAGTGTTGGTTTAATATTTCATTATGTGATAACCTGTATGTTGTAATTCAATCATTTAAAAAAAAAATTGAATTTTTTTCTTTTTGGTTGGGTGAGGAGGTGTAATATTATTGCTATATATTTCTAAATTATTTAAGTTTTTATAGATGTATAAGGTTAAATATACTGTAGACTTATTGTTTCCCTGCTTTAATTGGTTGTCTTTTCACTGTTGGTTATGTTAGTGGTTATAATGGACTAACGGCTGTTTTATATTTTCAAGTGGTGTTGGTTACGTGGCTGCGCTCCTGCGTGAACGGAGTTTTGGAGGGACTTTTTTTGAGGATGGTTCCTTAGTGTGTTTCTGAGCCTCCAACCTTGTAGGGCACGACATTTGTGATTGGATCTATATTATTCCACGCCTTTGCAGAGCCACATTGTTAAGCTATTGAGCTTGTTTTGCATATCCTTTCTCTGCAGCAAGGACGTTTCATCATACATTCTGTGTACTGCCCTTGGAGAAGTAAAAGCCAAGGGGACCTCTCTGTCCCAAGGTAATAATATTTATACCTATTTAAGTATCATGATCACGACCTGTCAGCTGACGTCATTATTGGAGCATGTGAAAGCCTTTCAATCAAACCAGCCATCGTCCACTAGATAGGGATATTTAGTTTGTATATGTTAGGATGTTCTCACTTTTCGTTGGCCTTCTCCTTTCTGGACCCTCTCTTCTTTTAGTATGTTTGTGTTGATGACCTTTCTTTAATTGTGTAATTGTTTTCTTTTGCAGGGAGTTTAAGAGTGAGTGTGTATCATTTATTATTGTATTATTGTGGTGCAGATGTTATTTCTGTCTAAATATTATGTATTAAAATTAAGGAGATTTTTGTGGTATTTTCTTTGTCCCCTTGAGTTGACTTTGCACTCGTATTGATGTTTGGATACTATTCCACCTTTAGTGGACTTAGTACGTTATGATGGTGAATACTATTTGATAAGTGTAGTGTTTTGTGTGGTGGTCAAATCCAGCCATCACAATATATATATATATATGAAAAAAGAGAGAGAGAGAGAGAGAGAGAGAGAGAGAGAGAGAGAGAGAGAGAGAGAGAGAGAGAGAGAGAGAGAGAGAATTTAGCACAAACTACGAACGAAAATGACAGATTAGGAAATGTGTCTCATTAAACATATAACGTTTGGAGCCAGGGGGAACCTTGAACTGGGCGGAGAAGGGGAGGGGGTGTTGGAGTTCGAGTTTTCGGCGGGTGGGGGAGGGGGGGGGGAATCAGGGATATCCAATTGGTATTTAGGTCCGGGATAAGTTCATCCCTGCAGTCCTCCAAAATCACAAGCACTCTTGTGGTTGCGTCCTTCAGATCTGCTCTGCGTCCTCCGTCTTCTCCTTCTGCAGGACACAAGACGTTGTTGTGAGTTGGACTTGGTCTCTTTGATAGTCATTCATTCTCTGGGGACTGAGATATGTCTATTGCCAGCTCACCTTTCATGAGTTGATGAGAACAAAACTTTACAAATGACGCATTTCTAAAAGTGAAATATTCTTTCATACAATTTGTACAGTTGTTAAAATGGGGGCATTACTGTTTCTAGTAATTACATTGAGTTATATTAGAAATTACTCCTTTCTTTTATATGTTACTGAGAGATGGTCTCGAAGCTGATTCAGAATGACATTAAGATTGTTCACTGTTTTGCTAGACCGAACTGTGATCAATCTCTTTTCAGACCACATGTCTCTCAATATAAAAAGAGAAGTAGAGTTGAACAAGTACTGATTACAGTCTAAAAATATATATATATATATATATATATATATATATATATATATATATATATATATATAATTAATCAGTCTCTCTCTCTCTCTCTCTCTCTCTCTCTCTCTCTCTCTCTCTCTCTCTCTCTCTCTACAGGATGCCTGAAAACTCTAAATCAATCAATCAATCAATCTTTACATGTCGTCATTGAAACGCTCTCCTTCAGCCATGTTCCAGAGAACATTGATCTTGGCGGCAATTTCAGCTGCCTTTGCATCAGGGTTTCCGCCTCAAAGTAAGTAAACAAAGAGGTTGAAAGAGCTTTGTGAAATTGTGCTGTGTCTGAGTTTTCATTTTTGAAGTTGTTTACTGTTTCTTACTTTACTCATTTAGTTTATGTTGAATATTCCTTTCCTTTCAGCACCATGTCAGATCATTACTTATGAACTACAAACGGCGTTTGGTCGCGACGATCCACACACGTTCCCCAATTTCTCCAATTTCATTTATATTCGTGACCACATCAGGTTAGCTATGAATAACTAATGAAGATATGAATTTCGTTTTCGGTAACTTTTAAAAGATTCTGCGACATTTCGATGTGAGCATTGTCATTTCTTCTAAGCTAAAGCTGATTTTTTTTTTTCAGTTACACCTTCGACTTCTTGAACCCGACATTACAAGGCTTTTCCAATGTTAACTGCACCTCCTTCCATGATTTTGAGGGTGACAGAGTGGTAAGGAATCATTATAAAATCTTCGTACTTTGTTACCTAATTATGTCTTATTCTGAAAACAACTAAACAAAACAATTAATTGTTTGTAGCTCGTTTGAATTTGTATGTCGTTTCTTTAACAAGAAGAAATGATTCATTTGTCTTCTTCCTAATTCTCATCTACTTCTAATTAATTAATACTACAAAAATTCTGTCTCTACGATTAATTCCTGATCTTTATAGGCAACACTGAACCTCAAAGTACACAATTTGGAATTCGATGCCAATGAGGTCATAATAGAACGACAATCATTCCAGTTTACGTGAGTATCTCCAAAACTAACTTTACCCGTATATTACCTGTCCCTCCTGTAGCATTGTTGAACAAAAATTCTTGTCGAATTTGAACTTTAAGAGAAGAGAGATTAGTCAATTGCTTTTAACAATTGTTTTTTCCTACCGTCAGTTCGCAGTTGGATGACTATACTCTGGAGTTGAGGTTTAGATACGAAGATTACAATTCGTATCCCTTCAATCTCTGCATCACCAGAGATTCTCTCGAAATGACCTTCCGTGCTGAAAGAATCGTGGTAAGTGCTCCCTTTTCTCTTCCTCAATTAAGTCCCTTATATGGTCAACTCTTATTATTTAGTTGTCATTACTGGTGTGTTTATAAGAACTAAATACAATGGAGAAAATGTTGATCTAACTAAAGAATAAAAAGGAAATTATGAATGATTTGACAGTCTCGTGAAATTGGTGTTAAGAATATAAATTCCACAATGTCTATTTGTATCTTTCCTCTTAGACCCACGTTGTATACAGTCAAAACGTGACTCAGGAGCTGAATGATCATCCATATGCAGTGGTGGAGGCTATAAATCTTTACCTTCCTCGCTTTGCGAACAACACTCAACAATATACTTTGCAGACCCATTCCTCCCCCACCGACTGCAATTCCTACCTCTACACCTGAAAACGAGTAACATCTACGAGAGCAGCGCCAGCTTCAACGATATCTATCCAAGACTCCTTTCTACCCATTCAAATTCTTCCCTCTAGATATGAAAACAGAGGAAGGCCTGGTCTAGCTTCAATTGGGATACCTGACTACCCCTAAAAGGATTCCGGACTCTGGCACCCAGTGGAGGTCTAGGGACTGCTGGCAGAGGCTAAGAAGAAGAACCCTTTTACATGTACCGTAGTTCCATGAAGAAGAAAGAGGAATTATACTCTTGATACTAACATTCAGATAAGTTCAAATCATTAGCAATTGATAATCATATTTTCTTTTTCTGTGATTTTTTAGATTGAATTTAGAAAGCTCAATATTATACAATAACCATTTGCTTTATATCTGCTTATGAAAAAAAAAAGAATAAATCCTTTGTTTTTTAAATACCTAAATATTTTTTTAACAAAAATAATGAAATGTTCAGAAACAACAATTTGTCACATCAACACTATCAAATAAAATAATTGGTTAATTTTGGTCTTCATATCCTTATGATTCTAGATAATGAGGGAAATTTAAAACTATAATTGTACAACATATCGTTTTATATAAATCTATTCATTAATACAGTGTTGCATAAATCTTTATTGATGTATATATATATATATATATATATATATATATATATATATATATATATATATATATATATATATATATATATATATATTAATGGCTATTTCTGTGAAGATCTGTTATTCTTAGACTTATTTTATCTAGGGTAAGAATTAAAAAGAATTGATGGAGGATTTGAATAGAAAAAGCAGAAATGTGGGACTAAGAATTGATACGAGTAAAACCATGATAATGTTCAATGAAAAGGCAGAGAGACAGCAAATAAGAGTTATGGACGAACATCTGGAGATTCTTAATGAATATACATACGTAGGACAGACAGTAAGTGGTTCCCCATAACATGAGATAAAAAATAAAAGAAGTATAAACGTGTTATGAAGAGCTTTTGGTAAACAAAATGAGATTATCAAGGGTAAACTTCCATTCATTCTCTCTCTCTCTCTCTCTCTCTCTCTCTCTCTCTCTCTCTCTCTCTCTCTCTCTCTCTCTCTCTCTCTCTCTCTAAAGAATAAGTATTTAATCAAATGGTCGTACCAGTATTAACTTATGCATCAGAAACTTAGTCTTATTAAAGCCTTAAAACATAAAAAGTTAATTATAACTCAGAGCTATGGCAAAAATAATGATTGGAGCACACACATACACACACACACACACACACACACACACACATATATATATATATATATATATATATATATATATATATATATATATATATATATATATATATAATGTGTGTGTGTATGTGTGTGTGTATAGTGAATACTATAAGAGAAAGATCCTCGAAGCAGCAACAGACATAAGTAAATTATAGCATATAATATTCTAGTATTCTCTAAAAACAAAATTGAAAATATAACCAGGTCATTTGTAAATACTCAACATCAGATTAATGATACACCAGGCACACAGACAAAATTAATACGATTTAACAACATAACATAAGATGAAATCACCAGAATTATCAAGAGAGCAAAGAAAACAAACTGCGCTCGATCCTATGCCCATATCTGAAGTAATTGGAGAGAGAGACTTTTCTAGTCTAGACTAAATAATAATGGAAATAGCAAATGCAAGCATTGATGAATATAAGTTTCCTAAATCTGAGAAAATGGCTAGAGTCACACCAGTTCTGGAAAATGCACTGGACTAACAGGAATTAAGCTCATATAAACCTATTTCGAATCTATACTCTGTCTCAAAAGTGCTTGAATATGTAATTCTTGAACAACTAGTCAGTCACTTAGAAGTCATAGAAGCTTTGCCTGACAACCAATCTGCTAACAGAAAACTATACTCTACGGAGACAGCCATCTGGTCTGTTGTATATGATATGCTGGAAATGATGGATGAAAATAAATGTGGTATTTTAATAATGCCCGATCTCAATGCTGCTTTTGATACAGTGGTAAATGAATTGCTACTAAATGATATACGGTCCATCGGCGTTGAAGATTAAACCTTCGAATACCTAAAAGACTACTTGGTTGGTAGAAATTACTGTGTAAAATTGGAACCTCTTATTCACCATATGAACCCTTATACAGAAGGGTACCCCAATATCAATTGATTTACCCTGGCTGGTGATTAAAGCGAGAATTGAATTTAAAATATGTACAATAACTCACCAAGTTATCAGAACCGGTCGTCCAAAATACTTAAGAGAATTGCTATATATTAAGCAGCCATCAAATCGTGTTGACACGAGAATGGTTACAGATGGCTACAAACTGTTGGAACCTAGATATATGTCTATTTTAGGCTCCAAAGCCTTTAAATATGCGGCCCTGAGACTATATAATAAGATCTCACGAAACATCCGAATGATTGAAGACATTAAGGCTTTCAAGAGGAAACTAAAGACTTTCTTATTTCAACAGTCATACAACAGTGACGATTTAACAGTAAATGAACAATACACGATATGAAACGTTAAATATTCTGAACGAACAAGGTAAAACGACAGCGGAGGTCCTGTAGATAATGGGGTTTCCCTGCTGTATGGGACCGTAAAAGCCGCCATCTAAGTAAAGTATTATATATATATATATATATATATATATATATATATATATATATAATATATATATATATATATATATATATATATATGATAATTCTTTTTTCTTCTTCTTTTTCTCTCTTTCCTTCTCTCTTTTTCTCTCTTACTCTCTTTCTCTCTTTCCTGGGGATGACTACTACTTCCCCTCTCTCTCTCTCTCTCTCTCTCTCTCTAGGTAGGTATATCTATCTCCTTCTTAACCTTGTAGTAGGACTGCTGAAGTAGGACTACTCGGTCTCTCCTTCTTCTTCTTCTAGTGGTCTCTCCTCCTCACACTTCCTCTCACACTCTTTCTCTCTCTTTCTCTGACTCTCACTCTCTCTCTCTCTCTCTCTCTCTCTCTCTCTTGGCGGTGTCATTGTCCTCACTGGATGCATCCGACGGAGGAAGGAAATCGAAAGTATATATATGATAATTTCTCTCTCTCTCTCTCTCTCTCCTCTCCTCTCTCATCCTCTCTCTCTCTCTCTCTCTCTCTCTATCTCTCTCTCTCTCTCTCTCTCTCTCTTTCCTGGGAATAACTACATCCCCTTTCCCCCTCACACTCCCTCTCACGCTCTCTCTCTTGGCGGTGTCATTTTCTCACTGGATGCATCAGACGATGGAAGGAATCGAAGGTATATTTATAATAAATCTCTCTCTCTCTCTCTCTCTCTCTCTCTCTCTCTCCTCTCCTCCTCTCTCTCTCTCTCTTACCCACTCTCTTTTTCTCTCTTTCTTACCCTCTTTCCTGGGAATGACTACATCCCCTTTCCTCCTCACACTCCCTCTCACGCTCTCTCTCTTGGCGGTGTCATTGTCCCACTGGATGCATCCGACGGGGGAAGGAATCGAAGGTATATATATGATAATTTCTTTTTTTCTTTCTTTTTCTCTCTTACCCGCTGTCTTTTTCTCTCTTACCCGCTGTCTTTTTCTCTCTTACATACGCTTTTTTCCTGGGAATGACTACTTCCCCTTTCTCCCTCACACTCCCTCTCACGCTCTCTCTCCCTCTCTCTCTCTCTCTCTCTCTAGACGGTGTTGTTACCCTCACTGGATGCATCAGACATGGGAAGGAATCGAAGGAATATATATAATAACTCTCTCTCTCTCTCTCTCTCTCTCTCTCTCTCTCTCTCTCTCTCTCTCTCTCTCTCTCTCTCTCTCTCTCTCTCCTGGGAATGACTACTTCCCCTATCCCCCTCACACTCCCTCTCTCTCTCTCTCTCTCTCTCTCTCTCTCTCTCTCTCTCTCTCTCTCTCTTTCTCTCTCTCTCTCTCTCTCTCTCTCTTGGCGGTGTCATTGTCTCACTGGATGCATCAAACGGAGGAAGGAATCGAAATTATAAATGATAATTCTTTTTTTTTTTCTCTCCCCCCCCCCCCAGATGCTGAAGCCTTGATGAGGATGGGGGCTTAGGGATCAGCAGCTGGGGTCTAATGAACAGTGGGAACTACCTTCCCACTGGACCTCGGTGCCCAGCTGTTGATCCAACTAAATCAGTCAGCACTTTCTCTTTTTCCTTTTGGTTATTTCTTTTTTCTTCCATCTCTTCCTTTTGGGCTCGATATTGTTGACGACTTTGGCATGTTCGATTATACTTTGGATGCTACTTTGGATCAGGCACAGTATAGGATGGACGGCATTCCATCTCAACCTGTGCCAATTTAGACGTCATCACCCTCTGGCAGACCCCATTGGGTGCAGACCAAGTCTGTTAAGAGTCGGGCTCCAGTGATCCGGTTTTAAGTCACCCATATTTGCGGGTAATGCGGTGACGCCAGGCATTGGAGTCGACGGTGGGAGGGGCTAACTACCCCCACGGACCAGTGTACGCCCACCTAAAGAGAGGCAGCCCCTCTCTAATAGAGGACTGGTCCCCGCTGAAGCCTCTTCTCGTGTTGGGGCCACATGGGATAGGAGGACTGAACATCCTCCGATAAGAGGTGGATAACCCGGCTTGCTCATAACAAAAAAACCCACCCCCTCTGTTGACGACCTGGAAAATACAAACAGGGACCTCGGCACAGACAGCTCCAACTCGGGTTCTAGCATAGTAACGTTGGAACATTATATTCGTTATAAATAATGATAAGAAAACACTAGAGAAGAAGAGAGAGAGTGTGAGAAATGATGAGAGTACCCAAAGATATAGAAAAATAGAATATTACCTGGTCACTATGAAGTAGTGAATTATGAAAAAAATTTTATCTTAGAATTTGAAAACGGAAGAAATGAGCGTTTAAATATTTTCAAAGCTAACAGAGAAATAGTCAATTTATGTGGAGGGCAGCCAAAAATTTTACCCCAAGGAAATGGAAGTCTCTTGATAGAGACACTATCCCCATTACAAGGTGAAAGGCTAAAAACACTGACAACATTGGATGGTCATTGTGTAAAATGCGTTTCGCACCCTACTTTCAACCAGAGTAGAGGTGTGATATATGCTCCAGAATTGCTAGATATAGAGGAAAAAGAAATTGAGGAATAACTGAAAAGTCAAGCAGTAGTTAAAGTAGTCAGAATGAGAAAGAGAGTTGGGATAACAACGTATTCCTCTTGCTACTTTGATTATAACATTTGATCAATGTAGATTACCAAATGTTATTAAGGCTGGTTGGCTATCGTTGAAAGTGAAACCTTATATCCCTTCACCAGTGCGATGTTATCATTGCCAAATGTATGGCTATTTAAGCCAGAAATGCAAAGAAAAAGTAAATAATAAGCCAGCTGTTTGTGCCAACTGTGGAAAAAGTAGCCATGGAGTATGCAGAGAAAAACACTAATTTCATACATTGTGGGGAGGCACACTCAGCTACATCTAAAAGTTGCATTAAGTTTATTTTTGAAAAAGAAATTCAGGCCATTATGACCATGGAAAGGGTTACTTTTAAAGAGGCTCGTAAAAGAGCTCTTGAAAAGCAGATAAGACCACGGCAACCTTTTTCAATGGTTCTGAAGAAAAACTTGCCAAACCACACAGACAAACATTATATCTCTATTTCTAAGATAAAGAAACAAATGAAAGTAGTTAAAGATGTTGAAAGTCCCATCGAAAATCTATGTCCAGAAATTGTAGAAAAATCAAAACAGATACTTAAAGATCTGAAAGTTATTCAAAAGCCAACTACTCTGATTCTAAACAATAGTACAAACCTCTCTCAGGCCGTGTCCTTGCCTGATCTGATGGAGGTTCCACTTGAAACTAATTTACCTGGTGAACCTGTAGTGGGGAAGGTGCAAAAACCTGACAGATCACAACCTTTTGATTGAAAAAGAGAGAGACCTCCATCTCTCTCGCCTCCTACCATAAGAAACATTAAAGTCACGACTTCAAATAAATATGATATCTTGTCTGCTGATGTTTCTGATCAACTAGAAGCCAAATTGAACCAATCAGAAATTCAAGTTGATGTCCACCATCCTCCTCAACAATTAGATCAAAATGACACAAAGAAAAAGAAGAACACAAAACCCACTTTATCAAGATCCTCTCTAGAGATACCACCGGGAAATATTGTTAGATCAAATATTGCCAATGGGAAGACTTCATCTAAGGTGCCTTCCAAAAAATAAATCATAGTTTTTTCCTCCATTCTGCAATGGAATTGCCAGGGTTTAAGGGCGGAATATGAAGAACTCAAGCTCCTCATACGTGAGCACTCCCCTATGACTGTGTGTCTACAAGAAAGCAAGCTCGATGCTAATACTCACTGTCCTCGAGAGTATGTTAGCTATAGAACACCATATGATCAACGAGCAGGGAACCATGGGGGAAGTCTTATATACGTTCGTCGAGATGTTCCCCATATATCTTTGTCCATCTGTACCTCTCTGCAGGCAGTGGTTGTACAGATTGATATAGGGAGAAAATACACAATCTGTTCTCTTTACTTGCCTCCAAATGATAACATCTCGTATGATAATATAGTAGAGGTGATTAAACAACTCCCACAACCTTTTCTCTTACTAGGAGATCTTAATAGTAGACATCCTTTATGGGGTGATGTTTTGGCAAACGAAAGAGGTAATATTATATCATCAATTTTGGAGAATGAAGATGTCGGGCTCCTTAATACAGGGGACCCCACACATTTTCATTTCCAGACAGGTACCTTGTCCTACATTGACCTATTAGTTGCAAGCTCTAACTGTCTTCTCGATTATAATTGGAGAACATTAGATGATTGGCATACTAGTGAACATGCACCAATCATTATAAACACCAACAATGGTCCACCTTTACAAAGATCGCCTCGATGGAATCTTGATAAGCAGACTGGAATAGATTTCGTGAGTTAAGTGAAATTGAAGGAAATGCTAAACAGTTTGAAAGTTTTGATGATGCCATAGACTTACTCAATGGAACTCTTCACACAGCAGGAGTGAATTCCATTCCAAAAACAACAGGGATATTCAGACGACGACCAGTCCCCTGGTGGTCATCAGAACTTACTGCCCTGCACAGAACCACAAGAAAGTCTTTAACTCGATTGCGCATGAGCCGTACTGAGGAGAATTTAGTCATATACAAGAAATGTAGAGCACAGTTCCGCCAGTCTTGGATGTCATTTGTTTCCTCCATTAACAGTAGAACACCGACTTCATCTGTGTGGAGGAAAGTCAAAAAGATAGCAGGCAAATTCACCCCAAACCCACCACCAGTGTTAAAGATAAATGGCCAGTATATGACTGGAGCAACCGAAGTTAACAATGCCCTGGCTGACCCTTTTTCAAATGTATCTTGCAAGTGTGAATCAGCTCCTGGTCACCAGTATAGGAGCATTGAAAAAAAAAAAGTTTAAACTTCGCAACAAGAAAGCAAGAGTCATACAGTTGTCCTTTTACTGAAAGAGAATTTGATTCTGCTCTTGCTACGTGTAAGGATACAGCCCCTGGACCCGATGGAATTCCATATGCAATGATTAAACATGTACCTTTTAATACAAAGTTATTTATTTTAAGCATTTTTAATAGAATATGGCATAATCATAGTTATCCAAGTGTTTGGGAACTAGCTGCTATTTTAGCCTTTTTAAAACCCGGTAAGGACAAGTTTTTAGCAGCAAACTACCGACCTATTGCATTGACATCTTGTTTATGTAAAATCATAGAGAAGACTGATTTGGTACCTTAAAAAGAAGAATATTTTATCACCCATTCAATGTGGATTCAGGAAAATGCACTTAGCGACTGATGCGCTGATACAACATGAGTCCTCCATTTGTGATGCCTTTGCTTCCAAACAGCACCATGTGACAGTCTTTTTTGATCTTGAAAAGGCATATGATACCACATGGAGATACGGTATACTTAAAAGAATCCATGAGTGCGGATTGAGAGGAGAGCTACCACTATTCATCCAGTCATTTCTTTCACATAGAGTTTTCCAAGTGAGAGTTGGGGAAGCTCTATCACAGAGTAAATGCCAGGAGGAAGGAGTTCCCTCAGGGGAGTGTGCTGAGTGTAACCCTTTTTGCACTAGCAATTAATGGGATATCTCCTCAGTCATTCCCCGGGATGTTCTCGCATAAATTATTTGTGAATGATCTCTCCATATCATTTGCTGGGACTAGAATGGCAATGGTTGAGAGAAAAATCCAAATCTCTATTGATAAAATTATCCATTGGGACCGATATGAATGGATTTAAGTTCTCGACAAGTAAAACTACATTTGTCCATTTCTGTCGTATACGGGGAGTACATCCAGACTCGGATATATACATCAAAGGTCAACGGATCCCATGTGCAAGTGAAG
>NW_027170364.1:12500-17500 GCF_036898095.1 Palaemon carinicauda
GTCGACTTCTGGACTCGCTGGGTCAGAACTGGATGTGGTAGCGGCACAAACTTCATCTGTAGTTCCAACGCCAAGGGGAACCACATACTGTTCGCCCACTTGTGGGCCACTATTGCCGCTACCCTCTTGAAGGATCTCAGTTTGTTGAGGACCCTCAACAGAAGGTTGTGAGGAGGGAACAGATAAATCTTCGACCATCTGTTCCAGTCGAGGGACATTGCGTCCACTGCTTCCGCTAAGGGGTCCTCGTACGGGGACACGTACAGGGGTAACTTCTTGTTGTCTTTCGTCGCAAAGAGGTCTATTTGCAGTTCTGGGACTTGATTCAGAATGAAGGAAAATGATCCTGCGTCTAAGGACCATTCCGACTCTATCGGTGTGAACCTGGATAGAGCGTCCGCTGTCACATTGCGGACTCCTTGAAGGTGAACTGCCGACAGGTACCACTTCTTCTTTTCCGCCAATCGGAAAATGGCTAACATCACTTGGTTGAGAGGTGGTGACCTCGACCCTTGTCGATTCAAGCATCTCACAACCACCTCGCTGTCCGTCACCAATCTTATGTGGATCGAGTGACGCGGGGAGACTTTCTTTAAGGTAAGGAGCACTGCCATAGCTTCTAGAAAGTTTATATGAAAGGTCCTGAATAGCTTGGACCAAGTCCCCTGGACTTTTTTCCGATGAGAGTGACCTCCCCATCCCTCCTTTGAGGCGTCTGAGTGAATCGTCATCGACGGGGGAGGTGGCTGAAGAAGAACCGACTTCTTTAGATGTCTGGCTTGGGACCAAGGTCTGAGAAGAGTACGTAGCCGAGGCGGCACTGGTCTTCTCAGGTCTCTTCGCGCGTTTGATGCATACCTTCTCCAAACTCCGGTTGCATCCTTTAGCTGTGCTCTTAGCACTGGGTCTGTCACTGAAGCAAACTGGAGAGAGCCTAGTACCCTCTCCTGTTCGCGTCTTGATATCCTTTCGGAATCTAGAAGTCTCTTGACAGAGCCCGCTATCTCCTTCCTTTTCTTCGTCGGGATGGAGAAACTGTGTGACAAAAGGTCCCAGTGGATTCCCAGCCACTGGAATTTTTGGGATGGAGAAAGTCGAGACTTTTTTCTGTTGATCTTGAATCCTAGGTACTCTAGGAACTGGATCACCTGACTGGAAGCTTGCAAGCATTCGGTCTCGGATGCTGCCCACACCAGCCAGTCGTCCAGGTAGGCTACTACCTGAATTCCCTTTAGGCGTAATTGTTTGAGAGCTGCGCTCGCAAGCTTCGTGAAAATCCTTGGGGCTATGTTTAGCCCGAATGGCATGGCTCTGAAGGCGTACAGTCTCCGTTGTAGCCTGAACCCTAGGTAGGGGGAGAGTCGACGGCTGATTGGAATGTGCCAATAGGCGTCTGACAAGTCTATAGAGACTGAGTATGCCCTCTTGGGCAGTAAGGTCCTTATGTGTTGCAGTGTTAGCATCTTGAATTTGCAATTCACTATGAACTTGTTGAGTGGTGACAAGTCCAGAATGACTCTGAGTTTTTCCGAGTCTTTCTTGGGAACACAAAACAGCCTCCCTTGGAATTTGATGGACTTCACCTTTCGGATCACATTTTTCTCCAACAGTTCTTGAACGTACTCCTCCAAAACGGGGGTGGAGTGTTGGAAAAACCGAAGGCATGGGGGTGGAGTGCTGTACCAGCTCCAACCCAGTCCATTCTTGAGTAGGCTTTGGGCCCAGGGATCGAAGGTCCAGCGATCCCAAAATTTCATCAGTCTCCCTCCTACCGGTATCATTTCACTTGGACTGCCGTCCTGAGTTCTTGCCTCCCTGACCACGACCACCTCTGAATCCCCTTCCCCTTGAGGGGCGCCTAGACGAGCCTCTGGCTGCTCCTCTAGGTTTTGCACGAAAGGAAGAAGACTGTCCTTCGAACGTTGGGGTGAATGTGGTTGACTGACCTGGCACAGCCTGGGGTACCCAATGAAAAGCAGTCGGGGTTTGTGCCACCATCTGGGGCACTGGAGGCAAAGGCAATTGCGGTTGCTGTTGCTGTCTATAAGGCTTGGCTGGCCGAGATGGTAGCCTAGTCCTCATATTCTTCCTCTTTGGTTGAGGACCCTCATCCGGGGAAGATTTTCTTTTGATAGCCAGGCCCCACTACTGGAGAAGGTTTCTATTCTCCACGGCGGCCTTATCAACAACCTCTTTGACCACATCGGTAGGGAAAAGGTCTTTTCCCCAAATGTTGGAGGAGATTAATTTCCTTGGCTCGTGTCTCACCGAAGCCCCGGTGAACACGAACTCCCTGCAAGCTCTCCTTGCCTTGATGAAGCCATAAAGGTCCTTCGTCACTGTGGCTAGGTGAGACTTAGCCACTACCATGAACATTTCATGGACCTTAGGGTCACTTGCTATTATCTCAAGAGTAGTCTGATGAGACATTGAGGCAGCCAGTCTTTCTTTGGTCTCGAACTCTCTTCGTAAAAGAGATTCGGACAGCTTGGGGAGGTCCTCGCCGAATTGCCGTCCGGCAATATCAGCCTCCAACTTTCCCACTGAGAATGTCAGATGGACATCCTTCCAGTCTTTGTGGTCCATAGGCAGAGCCAGCGACAAGGGTTTACACTCCTCCAGGGAGGGGCAAGGCTTGCCGGCCTCGACTGCCTTTAGGACAGCCGCAAACCCTTTCTGTAAAAAGGGGAAGGCTCTATCAGGAGAGGACACAAAAGAAGGGAGCTTCTTGCTCAATGCAGCTACCTTCGAATTAGAGAAGCCCCTCTCTTTCATCGAGGATGAAAGTAGGGCTTGAGCCTTAGCGTGGTCCATAATAATGACCTCCTTCGGCTCTGTCTCCTCCCTTGAAGCTGGTTCTTTTCTCAGTCGGACATAGCAGTCCGGATATGATGCCTTGCTGGGCCAGAATTCTACCTCCTCTAGGGGAACTGAACCCAGCTTATCCGAGATGACGATCTTTCCAGTCGTCATCGGCATGTGCTCAGCATACCTCCATGGGTTAGCATCTGAGCATATGGGAAGGTCTTTCACATTAAGCCTTTTCTGGGGCCCATGTGATTCTGCTAGGGACTGCATACGCAGTTCCATTGCAGCCGCCTTCTCCTGATTCTCCTTCTGCATTTGTTGGATCATTCCAACAATCGAAGAGAGGGCCTGTCCCAGTTCTACTGGGAGACCAGCCGATGTTGAGGGGATAGGCTCCGGCATCTGAACCGGAGTAGCCGACACCTCGTCGACCACATCCTCTACGACATCCGGGGTTTGAACTTGATCCTGACCTTCTGCCAGGAGGTCTTCTTCCAAACGTTCATCCACGTCAGACATCCTGTCATACAACTGGATGTCTTGCATCGCATCTGCGACTTCCGAGTCCACCTGGACTTGATCTTGAGGGATCTCCTCTTGAGGCTGGGGAATCACTGCCTCAGCTGATGACTGGGGAAAAAGATACGCCCTCATCTTCTCACTTGGAAGATAAGGGCCAGAGGTGTTCTTCTTGAAGCCCCTTACCCAAGTACGAAGCTTTTCCCTTGCTACATCCCTTGATTCCGCCGTTCTAGGGGAATCAAAAGCCTCAGTAATCAGGTTAGTGCATACAGTACATACCTGAGGGTCCCAATACTGGAGATCATCCTTGGAGACAGCGCATGCTGCGTGTCTCCTACAACACTCATGTCCGCAGAGGTTCTTGCTGCGGACATTGCAGAAAACATTTCTGCACTTTGGAGGGTCCTCCTGTAAAGAGAAGAAATTTCCATGAGTATCAAGTGAACTATGTATCACTGGATATGCATAGTATAGCATAACAATTCATAAAGGAAAGACACACACTTGTGTTTCCCTCACAATCCATTGTTGCAGCCTTCCAGATAATAGAATCAAAAATGGTTTATCTCTTCTAGAGTAACCAATGCAAGGTTTCCAGAGGAAACAGGTGGAGCTCACACCTAGGCAATGATTTTAAAATCCTGGATAATAGACAGGGAAGAACTCTGCTTCCTATCTGAGGGCAACAGCAAAGGGCTGTGCAAGAAAACACAATAGTGTTAGAAGATACAGTGCTGTACCTAAACCTTTACTATAGTTTTCTTCTTACTGTATATGCTATACAGAAGAATACTAGTACAGTATAGGAGGATGTGTGCCGGCCTGCCTTTGCCGGCCGGCACACACCACAACTAGCTTTAAAGTATACTACTTAACAGCTATAGGGCGGCAGCACTCTGGTTCAAATGCCTGTGCCGGTCGGCAGCAACTGCCGGCCGGCAACAGCCAGTGTTGGCCGGCAATGACTGCCGGCCAGCAACTACACAAGGTAGTACCCAGCTGCCGGCCACACTCTTGGTGACCGGCAGACAAGGACTGACATAAGCCGGCCGGCAAAGGTACAAGACCGATGCCAGCCGGCAGCAAAAGAACCAGAAGACTACACCTGCCCGGCTGCCGGCCTCATAGGCCGGCAGCCGGGACAGGTACAGCACTAGAAGAAAATAGAATGGATGCCGGGATAAGAGTGTACACAACCCCCCAAGCCCGGCAACCGAAAGAGTGCATATAAGGAAGGGGAGAAACTTAATTCAGGCTTCCTTGACCAATGCCGTCCGGCTCTTCCGGCAGGCATGGATGAGGGACCAAGAGAGGTCCGGGCAGCACTCGAAAACATAAGACCCTTGCCGGCCAGCATCTCTGCCGGCCGGCAATGGGCTTAGTCAATTCCACATCCCAACCTATACTAGGTCCAGAAGTAGAATGACGTACAGTACAGTAATACCCCTGCCGGCCAGCTCTGCCGGCCGGCAAGGTACAGTACAGTAATGGCTAGGCCATTACGGAGATAGAGGGGGAAGGGACAAGAGGGTCCTGCCAACCTTGCTTTAGTGACAGATCACCCGCAGCCAAGAACTTTGTCTTAGCCTAAGGGAGATCTAAGGGAAAGGGCCAGCAATACTTGCCAGCTTCCAGAGCACCAAAGCAAGGAAGGCGTTGCTACTCCCAAG